>NC_137190.1:6001884-6054384 GCF_960531495.2 Zeus faber | reverse complement strand
AGCCGCTTGCCGTGCAATATTTTCCATTGTTTTCTATATTCTTTGTGTTTCCAGAAACTGTCGTTGTGCGGCGTCGCTCCGAAGAACCGTGTCCAATTTTTCCATCTCGTGCCTTTATTTTTCTGTGTTCACACGTGAAACGGTGGTTTTTCTGGTCACTACCTGCAGTAGAAGTACACACATCCACATCGATCGATCAAACTCTTTCTAAATTCAACATTTCATGGTTTTAGAGTTGACTCTAAAGGGTTTCTGGATCAGTGGAGATGGGAAGGAAAATGAACTATCGCCATCTGGTGGAAATTATATTTACTGCAGACAGACAGACAGACAGATAGACAGATAGAATATCAAAATAATGCTACTTTCAAAATATATTAACACAGTACGACTCAAAGTATAATGATATTTTTCTTAAAAATTTAGTAAGATTAATAAACTATAAAGACATTATAAATTCAGAATTGTCACAATTATTGTCCCTTTGAAATGAACTTCATCAAAGTTCTAACATAGTGTAGTTACTACTACTAGTTCCACCACATTAGTGGAAGTGTGAAACATCAGCACCAGCAGCAGAACAGAAGAGAAGTAAAATGGAGTGAAATAAGAGAAAACACAACACAACTTCAAAAGAAAATGTAAAAAGGAAATAAATAAGTTCATCACAAACAGACGGACGTCATGACGGACGATCAGAAAATTGCAATTTCTTCAAAAGGTTGCAACCTCCAGAGTGGCTTGAGAAGGATTCACATACTGTAGTCACTACCTGTACAAACCTCTGACGGATGGAGTCCAAATATACACACACACACACACACACACACACACACACACACACACACACACAGTACATACGTACAGATCACACACACACACACACACACACACACACACACACACACACAGTACATACGTACAGATCACACACACACACACACACACACACACACACACACACACACACACACACAATTCATACGTATAGATCACACAGACAGACACACACACACACACACACACACACACACACACACACCCACATACACTTCATATGTACAGATCCCACACACACACACACTTCATACCTACAGTTCATACGTACATATCCTACACACACACACGATACACCAGAAGGAGCGAGAGACGCAGGCGGACGAACACGTTTCAGGCAGCAGAGCCCAGCGACCCCGACGAAGGGAGTCACAGACAGACAGGCGGCGGGGGAGGGCGGAGCCGGGCGGCGCCCTGAGCCCCTGAGCAGCAGACGTGTGGCTCTTTGAAGCGGCGTGGAACCCTCCACCGGGGAGTTGCGCCGAACAGACGGCCTGGTTCTGCCCCGGGCGCCCGCTCCGCAGAGGCGGGTTCAGCAGCCGGTCAGGACGGCGGCGCCCGCGGAGCGCACGCCCCCCGAGACCCAGTGGACTGAAGGAATTTAGGAAGGGTTAGTCCTAAATTAACGGGTTATTAGGTTTTCTTACACGTCTCGCCGGGAGCCGTGTAAGTGCGACGGGCTTGGAGATTCTCCTCCGTGCCGCTTTGTACCGAGAACTCCCCACTGAGCGACTGGCCGGCTGAATGAGTGGGTTTATCAGCTGCGACAAGCAAAAAAGCGGAACGATCAAAACGAAAAAGACGGCGTGAGGCGGTCAGGCTCGTTTCCATCGTCCTTCGTCTCCTCCCACGTCCAAGGGCATGAGACGGTTGGTCTCGGGTATAAGTCGTTGTGGTCCCGTGTGCACGGCGCGGTAAACGCTGCAGCGGACGGGCCCTTCACCCCCTCTGACCTCACGTCCCGTCGCTGCTCGGACCCGGTGGAAAACAACCCGGCGTGTGGAAGAGATTACAAGACATCAATCTTCCACTTTGTGTGAATGGCTCTTTAATGTCTTAATAAAAACCCAACTCGTTCCACCTGGTGAGACAGCCATTTCCGCTGCTCCCCTGTTCCTCTGCTCCCGTCGTAAACTTCAACGTGGACTGGTATTAATCCCCGGCGCGCGGGAGTGGAGCCGCTGTTCCGTCCAAGCTTCTGTCTGGCTCCGTCCCAAACTGCTGGTTCTTCTCCGCCGGTGACCCCGCCCCGCCCCGCCCGGGGTCGGGCCGGCGACTGGGCCGCCTCCCCCCGCGGGGCCCTCGGCGGCTCCGCGGCTTGGGTGCAGGGGATGGTGGTGGATCCCAATCCTCCTTATTCTTCTCCCGGCGACGGCCGCGCCTCGCTCCATTCCCCCACATGGTCGCCCCTCCCCGTCCTCCTCCCGCCTCCTCCCGTGTCCATGTGCCGAAACCATTAGCCGCTGGTTCCCTCCCTCCGCCCCTCTCCCCGCCAGTCCCAGGTCCGGATCCGGATCCAGATCCAGTACACCCCCCCGACGCCGGGAAGGGCAGCCCCGGTCTGGGACGCGTCCGAACTGGAAGGTGCTGCAGACCTGTCGGGACAGGTGCCGTTGCTGTTAACCTGCCCTCCCTCCATCCCTCCCTCCATCCCTCCCTCCCCTTCCAGACGCTGTGACATCGGGAGTGTGTGAGAGTCGTAACTCTCACACACTCCCCTTCGGATTCCGACTTCCACACCCACACACACACACACACACGCACGCACGCACGCAGACACTGCAAACACATCTGCGCACGCATGCAAGTGTACACTGTCATGAAATGAAATACACACACTCACTGGAATACAACACACAGTAAAACATGCTCAGACACATAGGCGGACCAGTGCAGGCTTACCAACACATATACACACACACACACACACACACACAGACACACAGATAAATGTTCAGGATGAATGATGACATGTGAGACATTTGCATATATCATGTAGACTACAATCAGCCAATTACGTTTGGACATTCTCATCATGATCCATGATCTTGTTTTTACTGGAGTAACGTTGTAGAACTACCAGGCTTTAAGAAGAAAAGAAAAAAAAAAGGCATTTTAGATGCACAGGCATTTAAATGAAATGACCAAAGTAGACGATGAAGCGCAGCAGTCGATTTGAAATCCAATCCTCCAACGGTGGTTTCTCCTAAACGACTGAACGATGACACGCCTGCAGACTAATACCACCAGGCGGGGGTTTTATCTCCAGCCCTGCACGCACGCACACACACACACACACGCATCAGCTGTGATGATGTTTCACTGTCAAATCACCACACTGACAACCTGCTCTCACACAAAATGGTTGATTGCAAATTCCCCGCCACCACACGTGTGTGAGGTGTGTGTGTGTGTGTGTGTGTGTGTGTGTGTGTGTGTGTGTGTGTGTGTGTGTGTGTGTGTGTGTGAGTCAGGGAAAGAGAGCGCAAGTTGAAGAGGAAGGAAAATGGAAACGAGAGAGGCTGAGAGAGGGGAAGGATGAGAGGGGGGACGTTTTGGTCTCCGAGTCCCCTTGTCCACGCTTCGTTTGCCCGTCGCCGCGGCGACCGATCCCAGAATTTTAACGTCCTTGAAGACCGACCGCCATGTTGTTCCCGCTTCTGCCGTTTCCGTTGTCTTACGGTGGCGCCAGTGGTGGAAGGAGTGCTTTCAGACCCTTCGTAAAGGTAACACATTTACATTTCTATTTCGGTTAAATTATATAAGCACTTAAAGAGCTCTTTAATGTTTCTTTCAGTATTAAAAGTTAAATTATTTGCTATATCCAGTGTCCTGACATAACAGGGTCATACTGCATGATGCTCATGCAATGTGTTGAAATTCTGTCTGGAAGAAACTGTTCATAATTTCGTCCATCCCTCAATATATCAGTCCATCCATCCATCTATCGATCCATAATCTATCCATCCATGCATCTATTAATCGATCAATCATTTAATCTCTCCATCCTATCCATCTATCTGTCTATCGAGCCATTTAATCTCCAAAACTGGAACACTGCTGACCCCTAGTGGACATTCTGAGTACTACTGCAGCAGGATCAATTACTTTGCAACACAGCATGTTCATTTTTTCTCCTCACACTTATGATCGACAATTTGGGATACAGAGCTAAACATTGTACATCGTGCCCCCTCACACACACGAACGCCCAGGCACACGCACACACACACACGCTCGCTCGCAGTTCATCACAGTGCAGGTGAGCAATGAATTTCTCCTCTGAGGATAAATCTCGGGGAAGCTGTGATTTATTCGGAGAGACGGGTGAGGTCTCCTCTCACCAGAAGAGACAGCGGCTCAGGAGTGTATTGTGAGCTGATTTGAATATATCGAGTCTGAAGCAGAGCTCATTTATTACTTGTCCTTTGGCTCCCGCTCCCTCTCCCTTTGACAATCAATTATTAAGTGTTGCAGACAGTACACAGCCTGGGAACTAAGATGCGATAGCGGCTTCCCATGACAATAGCTCGCCGAAAGTGGAACTCCACGACAACACCCCCAGCGGCCTTGCTTGAACAAACTTGACATTTTGGTAACTGCATTTGCCAAAAAAACATAAAAAATAAATAAATAAAAAATAGGCGCACATTTCTTCCCTAAAGGTTAAGAAAAATCTAGCATTTCACAATATTAGAGCAAGTCAGAAATCTGAAGCCTTCTAAGATTTCAAATCTAATTTAAAGGTCTGGTCAACACAACCACGGGGGTGGCCAGCGAGCCGCCTTGTTGTCGTCGGCACCTCGATGCCCGAAAGTCTCCGTCTCCCTGAACCCGTATGTGCGGGCAGAGTCTCCCACCTACGATACGTATTGTGAATGTGGGTCTCATTTGCACAAGGAATGCAGACGCATACGAGCTTTGAAGCTAACTCTGCCGCAAGGACGTGTCAATCGTGCTTTACCCCTTTAAAAATAAGAAAGAAAAATATAATTATCAAAGATAAATAAGTGCGGAACAAACACATTTTCCAGGAGCTCACTTGTCGTTGCATCGCATGTGTCTTTCGACGTTTCAATTCGAAGACGGTTTGAATAACGACTCTGAAAAAGGGTGACTCACAGTAACAACGTGCACAGTGCGGCAGCTGCTTTATTCCGTCAAGCTACAGAGTTTGGGTTAAAAATACGCGGCGCGTGACGAGGGGTAAACAACACACGTGCACACAGGATGACAGGGTCGGACAAATTCATCACAGTGATTATTTTTGAGGCGGCGCGCGCCACGACAAAAACGTTAAAATATGTCAAAACCAGCCTTTCATGTTCCCGCCGAACAATTGACAACGGCGAAGCTTTCCCCCAAATTCTGCCAAAAAAAATAAAATAACCAAGCCACCGTGTCCTAAACCGTCAAACTTCAAACGGACTCCGGCCCTGTTCATGCACAGCGTGATGATGCGTAATGGGCAGAATGAGCCTCCAGGAGACAGCGCCGCATGGAACAGGGAACGCTGATCACACCGCCCCTCAGACGGTAGCGCCCCGGCACGCACGCCTGTGAAATAATACTGTATAAACTATATGTTATCCAAAAAAATACATCACCCTTAGGTGCACGCTGGGTTTTCAGGCCAACACCCTGGACCCTTCTATCAACTACATTCTGTCTTTCTGTCCCGTCTGCGACGCCGTTCACAGCAGTTTGATTTGGGGATGAGGAAGGTATAGCACTAACGCTGGTGATAACAGATATACCGTACCATATATATATATATATATATATATATATATATATTGTATATATACCATATGTACCATTATGTACCATAAGTATACAATACAATAACATGTATATACCATATACATTCCCGCACATACCTTACATAAATTATGTCCTATATGGACCATATTTACCATGTACCATATACCATATATATACTATATATACTATATATACTATATATAGCATACTTTGCATCTTCTACTACATTTTGTTTGGGGCCAGATTTTCAACTCGCTAAGAAATGTGGGTTCCAAACCAACTTATTTTTCGTAGTTGACAGTGTGGCTAATACCGTCTCTATTTTCATGTCTTGGAAAATTCAAGACGGTGAGGAAAGGTCAAAGGATCCCCTGATCTCGCTGCAATTAGGATAACGGGTATTTTACCCCCCCAACCCCCCCCCCCCCAAAAAAAACTTCATTCTGACATATTTTGTATTTATTAATTCCAGGCGAAAAGGCGGAATCGCCAGCGCTTCGACTCTGCTTTGTGACGGCGTCCTTCTCATTTCCTAAAACCTAAAAACCATGATGGAGAAAACCGTCAGAGGAGTCAAGGGTAAAGACTAGTAAACTGCTTAAAACTCCACTCGACTTGGCGCAGGGTTAGTTTTACGTCCCCGTGCCACCGACCAAGGCCTTCCCACGTGAGGCAGCCGCGTTTCCCGGTGCCCGGCTGCGGGTGTCATTATGGGATGGTGGGAGCCCGTCTAGCTGACGGAGCAGGGGTCGTCCTTGCAGAGCTTGACGTCGCCCCGCAGCAGCTGGATCATCACGGCCTTGGTCAGGTAGCTGGAGGTCCCCCGCTGCCCCACCGGGGCGGTGTTGTAGAACTGCTCCATGTCGTCCTGGAGGGAAACAGGAAGGAAGCGGCAGCTGAAAGGAAAATCTCCACAACTCAAACACAATCGTCATTATTTTGCACGCACCTGTGATGCGGCCAATAGACAAAAACGTGTTTTTCACGCTGATCTGACATTCACTGGGTAGGTGAGAGATTCTTCTGGAGCGACAAATAAATCCTGAATTTTTAGCAATCAATAAAGTGATCTTACTTTCATGAACGTATGCCTTTTCAAAATGAATTTGAACCCAGGAGCACCCTGATCACACGTGCTGCCACTGCAGTCAACGGCAGCAACTTCAAGCTTTTATTTCAGAAATTTCGGGATTTAAAAGAGACTATAACACAGAATTTTAGCAACATATCAGCATCCAACTCTCAATAACAGCTCAAATGCACCGGGATCCACTGCTGAAGCGGAACTGTATATGTGATTTATTTTTCTGAAAGCGTCTCTTTCGAGTGCTTTAGAAGACGGAGCGCTGGGAACGGCCTCCTCTGACTTGGAGCACCCTTCGGTGGAATCAATCTGAAACCCGGCGACGGTTTGATTGCCGTAAGAAAACCCCCCCCCCAAAAAAAACAACATATTTATCGATCAACGACGGATAAATAGCGAAGGAACACTCTAGATTCTACAGGAGGGATTATACACCTGGGGGAAAAAAAACAAAAACCGAAGAGCGCGTTTGGAGATAGATTATTGAGAACTAGTTGTAATGATCCGCTCGCAGCGGTTTGAAAATAAGAAAATATGCAAATGCATCAAAACCCATCGCAGCACGGGGACGTTAACGCCACTGCATTAAAATCCACTTAATTGCCAAACGCCACATCCACTACCCCGTGGCGCGGTTAATATTAGCTCCGGCACCAAATTAGTTTGAATTAAAGGAGCGGTGTATTTCAATGGGCAAACTTTCATAGCAGTTCAATCAAATTAAAGGTTTATTAAAGTTGTCACTTTACGCTAAAAAGGTAATTGATCGTATTTCCTGGACATGTTTAGGGAAACGCCGGGGGGGGGGGGGGGGGTTCCAAGCGCCGCCTCCGAACCTGCTTCTCTGCCGGACTGCGGTCGCGCTGGAAGTCCGTGAAGGCCTCCTCCACCAGACGGTCCAGGTCCACCTTCTCACCGAACTCCAGCTCCGGGTTCCTCTCCAGCACGATGGACACCACCATGAGGAGCTGCGCACAGAGGAGGGGGCGACGGCGCCATGAAGCCACCCCATATCACATGACATCATACCCCAGCCACCCCAGGCGCACCGCCCCACCTCCACGATGATCTGCCGGTACTCGGGCAGGACGATGCTCTTCAGGGTGTCCTCCACCAGCAGCGAGAAGTTCATCTCATACATGGTCATGTCCGACAGCGTGGGTTGCTGCACACACACAACTCAAACGCGTCAAGAGGAACCTCTGGGAATGAGCAAAGCTGCCGCGTTAAACCGCCTTTCAAATGGACTTTGACTCACTAGGGATGTGAAACAAATGACTGTTACACATTGTTTTGGCACTTTCTTTTCATTGGGAAGGGCCCTGGATGGATATTTACATGGTATCTGTTTACGTGTGAGCGATAGAAGTTGTACGTATAGTTTCGCACATTGCTTGGCCACATCCCTGCATGCACTCTTTGCACTCTTGCACTCTTTAAACTCCAGATGCCAAGAAATAATGATGAAAAAAACTAAAAAGAAACAACTCAGCTATTTCTTTACTCTCGTATCCAAAAGAGGTAAACAGGAACTTCCATAAGTTTTATTATGAAAACGTAAAAACTCTAGAATCACAATCAAACTGTGACATGTGTCAAATATCAATATAGAGTATATGCATACATATACTCTATATTGTTATATAAACATGAGTTAATGAGTTATATATTCTTATATACACAACTTAATGACTTATATAGTCTTATATATGATTTAATTACTTATATATGGTATTCTTATAAATGTGAATTATTGACTTATATCCCCAACTTAATGTGATACTGGTTAAATTGTGAGATATACAGTAGAATATGCTGTGTGATGAGATGGAAGAGATACTGTATGACATACAGTATATGTATTCAGACTTGTATATTCTTATATACACGATGAATTATTGACTTTTACTGCATATTCTTCAATACACAAATGATCTACTCATTTGTGCAACATAATGTGATAAAGCCCTGGTTTCTAGACTCCACTTGTCATGACCCCGGATCAGCTCCTCAGCAGTATTTTCGGGCGGAGGCCGGTACCTGCGGGAGGTGTGTCCCCGCCACCACGATGCCGTTGGGCGTCCTCTCCAGGATCTGCCACACGCGGTCGTAGAAGCCCAGAGGAGTTCTGTTCAGAGAGCCATCGATCTGACGCCTGTTCAACCAGGACCTGAGGGACAAAACAAATGGATCGGGCGCTGGATTCCAGAGTGGAAAATAAACTAAATAAACGAAATAAACTAAATACATGAATTAAACAAAAATAAACGAAATAAATGATATAAACTAAATAAACTAAATACATGAAATTAAAAAAAAAACTAAATAAATGAAATAAACTAAATAAACTAAATCCATGAAATAAACAAAAATAAACTAAATAAATGAAATAAACTAAATAAATGAAATAAACGAAATAAACTAAATACATGAAATAAACAAAAATAAACTAAATAAATGAAATAAACTAAATAAATGAAATCAACTCAATAAACTAAATAAACTAAATACATGAAATAAACAAAAATAAACTAAATAAATGAAATAAACTCAATAAATGAAATAAACTAAATAAACTAAATAAATGAAATCAACTAAATAAACTAGATAAATTAAATAAACTAAATAAAGACAAAAAAAAAAACAGTTTCTGTGAATTGATTTCATCACCCACAGAAGGGATGTTCTGAGCAAATAATGATTTAGACGAATGGAACCAGAAGAGACAGACAAATCTAATCCTCATCATAACTGTTATTATCATGTGTTTGTACAGCACGCCTCCAAAAAGAGAGTTTGCCAAGTGCTTTATGTTGAACATAAAAAAAACTGTGACAGTTTCGCCGAAGCATCCAAACAACAACAGGAAACGAGCGACGAAGAGGGAATAAAATCCATCAACGAGAAAAGCAAAAACAAAAATATTATTTCCTATCAGTCACGTTGTTAGGTCTCAGCAGCGTGACTTTGTGACCAGACTCCTCCATCTGCAGAGGCGGAGCCGTCGGTGTGTGGAGTCCTATCGTTCACACACCGACGTTCACGTCAACATATACGTTTCATATTCAGACGCAGAACGGAACATCTGTCTGCGGCGTTTCGGAAACAGTGCCCTGTCTCCACTGTAACACCAACACTGTCACAACACCGTCTCAGGTGTGAGGAGAAACAAGTTACAAAAAACCCAACATGCTCGAAGCCAACTGCGCTCGTCGTGCTGCAGTACGTGTGCGGTGGCAGCACCTGGTGGTGTTCTGCGGCTGCAGCACGTCCAGCAGGAGCTGCTTGACGTCGCTGGGGGAGAGCTGGTAGATGTCCTGCGGCGGCATGTCTCCTGCTCTGATCTTCAACTCGTGCTTCATGGCCTGGACGATCCAGCTGGAGTGCACACACACAAGCGCACGCACGCACACGCACACACACACACACACGCATGCACACACACACACACACACACACACACACACACACACACACACACGCACACACATGCACACGCATGCACACATTAGGTAAAACATTGCTAAATGTTGTACTTAAGTACAAAGAAAAGTCTTGATGACATTAATAAATCACCTTAAAAACATGCATAATATTTAACTCTAAAAACAAAATTTGATAGAAGTTAAAATCAGCAGGTTAACGAAAAATACATTCAAATCAAACATTCATTGGTTTGTCATATTGATTTAGTTTGAGTCGTCAATTGTTATTTTGCCTCCGGGCGGTGATCAGCTAATCGCAGATTTTAACCTTGAGTAGCCCGTGTGTATCGCCACCGTGCCACTGTTTGGGCCCCAAGACACAGACGCATGAAACTGAACTGCTGGGATTCAGACCAGGAAGCATCTCTTGCACCGCGCCCTGACACCCCCACTGTTCTCATCCTAATTGTTTTCTCTGGGGTTTACGTATGAGTACACCTCTGAGGATCGCTGCGGAAAGCACAAATGCAGCAGTAGTTGTAGTTAAGCTGTAGTTACTACTATCACAACCACAAGTGTGGATGCAACCACAACCACAACCACACTTGTGGTTGTGGTTGCATCTGATGTCCCATCCCCCTCCTCCTCCTCCTCCTCCTCTTCCTCCCCCTCCTCCTCCTCCTCCTCCTCCTCCTCCTCCTCCTCCTACCCGACTCGGATCTTGAGCATGCCGCTGAACAGCTCCGGGGTGTTGGAGACGATCCACCCAATGTGGATGACCAGCTCCTGCTGCAGCACGGCCTCCCGCTCGCCCCCCTGGGGGCAACACTTCCTGTAGATGATGCCCTTGATCACTCCGGGCGACAGCGGGTTGGAGATCACCTCCTCCTCGTGGCCGAACAGGCCCAGGGTCACCTGGCGTGCACGGAGGACGTGCGTAAGGACACACGGGGGGGGCACACGGGGGTCGAAAAAAGGCGGAGAAATGGGAAGAATTCATGCGCGACCGGGAGGAAGGGAGGCTCTGCCGCCGCGTGGCAGCATTATTATGCGCGGGGGAAGCTTTGTCTGTGTGTGCGTGCGTGCAGCGCGTGCGTGCAGCGCGTGCGTGCAGCGCGTGCGTGCAGTGCGTGTGTGCAGCGCGTGCGTGCAGCGCGTGCGTGCAGCACGCGGTTGCAGCACGCGGTTGCAGCGCGTGCACAGTGTGAGCCGCTCCTTCCACGGTCCAATTCCTAGAAGCCACTTTGTTCCGTCTTTTCTAAATTGGCCTCCTCTCAGAGTCACATAAAAGGCGGCGAGAGGGAGAGAAACACTGTTTCTCTGATTACCCTTTTGTATTTTGTTTCTGCTCAAATCAATCTCGGGGAAAATTACACCTCGGCTATCTGTTGGACTGGAGGGCATACTTTTATCTCCTTTAATCTCAGCGAAAAAATCCCGCTCCTGTGATGTCGAAATCTGCCCCTTTGAAGACCAAGGCGCTCAAATTCGTCCGTGCGTCTCAACTTCTGGCGTCGCGGGGAGGAGCTGGAGACGCTCGTGACGCGTACGACCGGCTGCACATGTCGCGGCGCTCCCGCCCCCCGCCGAGATTCAATATCTCTGGAAAATGAAATCAACACATGCATGTTTGTCCCCCGACACTACAACACATCACAGGAGCTCCTCCCGCTCAGTGACGGCACCCATCCTGAATCCTAAACCTTCTCCTTTCTTGTAGAGAAAAGCCTTCCACGCCGGGATGCAATCTATATGCAGATTCACACCTTGAGCCGCTCCGGCGTAATAAGATGCATAAAAAAAAAAAAAACCTCTCGAGGGGGTTTTAAAAGAACAAAAAAAAACAAAAAAAAAACGAGGCGAGATAACCGGCGGCCCTCCAGGGGCGGCTAATCTCCGAGGAACTCTCGACGCGGCTTCCCCGGCGCGCCTCCGAGACCCCCGGAATCGTACAAATATTCCTCGGTCACAAGCTGTTAATTGGCGTGTGGAGAGCGTCTAGACGCAGGCTGCGCGGGAGGCTGGCGTGCACGGACGCGCGGGCATGCGCGGCCACAGGCAGGGCTAATGAGCGCATGACGTCGCCACACCGGCTTCCTATGGGAAGTAGGGGGAGCAAGACGAGCTTCCGGGCCGCCTTCGCCTTCGCCAATCTCCTCTCCTTTTGAGTCAGTGAAGCACTGAAATGAAAGGCCGCGAACTACAAAGCCTCGGAGCGCTGATCTTTAAAAGAGGGAGAGCCGCACCGTAATGCCCCCCCTGCCGTCCGCGGGACCACTTACCTGCTTGCCATGCACTAACACACTAGTAATACTGGGAGCAAGGCTGTCCACTAGCTTAGACAACAGACTGGCAGCCAGACGGACAACGGACCTGATGGGCAGAAACACAAGCACAACCGTGATCACGACGGGTGGCGACTAAACCCGGACGAGCGGCCGCCTCACTGCTCTGTTTCCTCGAGTGTAAGATGAGCCGATACTCTGGCGGGTGGGACAATATGCCCGATAACACGGTGAAATCTAATATCTTAAAGGGAAAGCTTTGGCATTTTTGAAGTCCATCCCTTTTGTTTACGTGCAGCACGCAGGCAGGTTTCATCCCCGCGGCGGTCCAGCCGTGCCTCCGTACCGGGCCTCCCATCGTCAAATCGGGAGTCCAATGCACCGTGACGGGGGGGGCAAATCAGCGATGCGAGTCGAGGGCAAACATTTGCTCCACATCTCAGGCAAAGCCCACGTGACGCCACAGAAGTCTCACTTGGCAAATTCAAGGAGTTATATTGAAGAATCACATTTGTTTTCAGTCGCTCAATTCAGTTTTACCGGCAACTCTGGGCCTCGCCTGAAGGCATCGCGGTGACCAAAAAACAGAAGAAACGCAAACATCATCAAAGAAATTAGGAAAGTTAAATGACTCCTATCTGACGAAGCATACATGCACGAACCGGAACGTCCGGAGCGCGGCTTTTTCTACACTTGATGCAGATTGTTGATTTGCCCCCCGTTACTTGCGTCGAGCACCTGATGGAGGGATGGAGGCGCGGCCAGCACGGAGAAAAGGACGAACCGCTGCAGGAATGAAGCCCACCACGTACCACATGAGGGGCGAGACGAGGACAAAAGGGATGAACTTCAAAAGTGCCGAAGCTTTCCTTCGACATAACTTAGTGATACTGCTCAAATTACAGATTGAATATGAAATGTGTACATTACTATACATAGTGTGTCAGGAAGTCCGGTTTCAGACATTTAGCTAGGAATATGATTATTTTATCCAACAGGTCCTTGAACGCTGGAAGGGTTGACTCGATGCCACACCTAATGAATCAAATACGATGAACATCATTAGCGTCTGTCAGTGACATGCATCGACTTGTCCCCGGGATTTGTTGTCATCTGACCCCCCCCCCATAAAATCGACAGGGGCAGGAAAAAAATTGAATAAAAACATCACGAAGCCAGAACAGTTTAAATTATTCATCGTGTTCTTATCGGGCGGATCAATTTCAACACTTCTGGCCGCGTTAATCTACAAAAGCTTCCGGCGAGGCTGCGGCACAGCAGCGGCAGCACGCGCACTTATCCTAATGTCGTCCACGCATCCCAAATAAAACCCTCGAATTCGGTTCCAGAGACGGTTCCCTCCAGCTCCGTTTTTCTAGCTCCCCCTTTAACAATCACAAATGTATTTATTCCATTTAACTTTGAAGGATGCAGACATTTTTTAACGTTCACTAATTTCTGAATGCATTATTCACAACAGAAGCCAGCTTGCTCCTCCTGCCTCAGGGAATCCTATGAGGAGAAAGCACCAGACATTAACCATGGTTATCGTCCCACGGTAGCGTGCACAGGACGGTAGCGCCACGCACACGCACACGCACACACACACACACACACACACACACACACACAGAGACACAGACACAGACACACACACACCGGCTCCCCGCAGAAGCTCTGGGCAAATTAAAACAAGTCATTTAAATAAACCCATGTAAATAAATGGTTATTATGGGTTAAAGCGCGTCCTGGCTTTCATTGTATGCCGTGTGAATACATATTACACGGAAGTCTCGATAAAATGATGATAAAAATCTGCAGAAATTCGCTGGCACACTCAAGCAGCAAATCTGTAATGTTAATAGGGTGTGATGCGGAGTGGAGCCTCCGATACTTCGCTGGGGAACCTATTTCAAGCTCCAGTTCCTGGCCCGTGTTAGGTAAATGAGAAAGGAAATTGAATTGTGAATTGAACACTGTTTCAGAGAAAGGTGGAGACAAGCCCTCTGGCTTTTATTATTTTCCATCACTGGGCCATAATCATATTCTCCGATGTCAGAGCCATATAAATTACATTAACAAACACCCCCCCCACCCCCCCCACCCCCCCAAAAAAGGCTCTAAGTTGTTGAGCTATCTCGTCGCTCAGCTCCAGTCTGCGCAAACCCCAAAAAAACAATCAAAGCGCGGAAACAGAAGGTGAGATGGGCGACTAGAACCCACAAATGTCCACACAAAGCTTTTCTGAGAACCGGAGCCTACGCCCGCTCCATCCTCGTGAAAACAGTTTGAGAAAGAAGCGGAGGCCAAGCGAAGGTCCCCCGCTGGGAGGTGACGGAAGTTCCAGTGAACGGTTAATGCAGGGCTGGCAAAGCGACGGTTACACACATATGATCCAACACGTCTGCTAGCTCGGCCTAACTCAGGGCTGTGTGCGTGAGCCCCCGTCCCCACGTCCCCAGAATATATTAAGATAATAAGTCCGAGCTGAGCTGCAGAACGCACTTAGAGAGCGGCAGCTGCAAGACGACGACTGGGAGTCGGTGCGGTTTCCATCCGAGGTGGAGGAGGCTTAGAATTTTAATGCCTGTTTAATAATGAGCTCGGTAAAAGGTAAACATCGTTTGTAACGGACGAGCATTTAAATATTGATTCTCAAAGCACAGACGAGGAAAAAAAGAAAAAAGCACATCATTTCCCCCTCGGCCAACGTCTTCATAAGGTGCATTATTATCCAATCAATTGTAATTATCTACTCCACGGCGCTATTATCTTTGAGTGAGGATCGCCGTCACCGGCTCAGGTTCACACAGCGTTCAAGCTAGGCCGCTGAGTAGTTTGCTCAAGGGGCCCGAGGCATGCCTTACTGCACCTGGCTGCAGCGTTACCTGCATCCCGTGCACCACAAGGGTGGTGATGTGAGGCGCTATGGAGCTGGCAAACTTCTTGACAATGGCCGCGGCGTGGCGCACCGCCAGCCTATTGTAGCCACATTTAATGGGAGTCACAACGCCGTTAAATTGTACAAGGCAAGAGGAGAAAATAACAACGACAGAGGGGGAGAGAAAACGCTCTGGGGACTATAATATAATATAATTAAAACAATTATTTACTGTTAATAACAGAGAAGGTGTGTGTGTGTGTGTGTGTGTGTGTGCGTCTGACCAAAGCTTCCTGCTTCCAGCTCTTCTATAAACTCTCTCCAGCTCCTCCATCAGGTTTTCTGGAATCACAGGAGAACGCTCGTTCACATCCAACCACATGAGGCTCGACGGGCGGAGGGATGACGACATCGGGACAAAGGTTACGCAGAAGAGTAAAACAGCGCACGCAAAGTAGAAGTACGAAAACCAAGCACTGTCCGGACTGCGGCAACGCTGTGTTATTATCACAATTTAACTGGGTGACCTGTAACAGGTTTCGGGTGGTGTGTAAACGCTGCCTAACTAGTACTAGTGCTGAGGAGATTATCTATGGGAGTAAAGGGTGGAGCAACAAAAGCTGCTGTGCGACGTCTATAACGGGGATGGAAAACACAGAGTCCTCAGCAGCATCGTAGACCGCTGGTGATAACCTCTTCTGGCCGACGGTGTGGAAACAAACAAGTCATAACCAGTTAAACTAAAGAGATGGACGACGACGAGAACGAGTGTTTGGAGCTGAGGACTCCCCCTCCGTCCACCGCGTTCTCACCGTCTTTATCCAGGAACTGTGGTCCTTCTCTTCTGAGGAGGACGACCGCCAGCTGAGCCTGGCTGGCCAGACACTCACAGTCCTGGTGCAGGGAGAGGGAGAGAGGGGGGGAGAGAGAGGGAGAGAAAGAGAGAGAGAGAGAGAGAGAGAGAGAGAGAGAGAGAGAGAGAGAGAGAAAGAGGGAGGGAGAGAGAGAGAGAGAAAGAGAGAGAGAGAGAGAGAGAAAGAGGGGGAGAGAGAGAGAGAGAGAGAGAGAGAGAGGGAGAGAGAGAGAGAGAGAGAGAGAGGCAGAAACTCAACATGAAAACTGCACAATGGCTGCCCTCAGGGCTGCACATACATTGCATGTGATAACGTTGTCCACAGGGAGGTCCCGTTCCCGGAGCAGTCCAAGCTTTTCTCCACGCTGGACCTTCCAGCTCAATGTTTTTTTTGGGCAATTTCAGGCAAAGCTAAAACGATGCCACAGCAGTTTGACTTATTTAAGAAGAAATAGTTCATCTTTCTAATTGTTAAATTGCTAAATTTAAGCGCTATGTGCTGCACCACAGTGTCATCACCGGTTTCAAATTGTGTAACGTTGTGTGTTTACTACATATCTAAAATATTACACACAGATAAGAAGATGGTGGCACACCACAAGAAGGTGATATTGAAGTGATGCACTTACTGTACAGCAACTATTTAGAAAAGGCCACAAATATTTACCCAGGACTGTATTGTTATTGAAACCTCACCTGACACGAGGGCGTAGTACAAAACGCGGATCTGAACATCTTTTTAAGGGAGGCGGGACTATATAAAATACCGCAAAAAAACAAATTTGTGTTTGAATTTGAAAAAAGGAAAAAGCAGCGGTGCCCGGCGCCAAACACGCTCCCGCAGAGGAACACTCCAGTGCATTTGAACTCACATAGAACTTCTGCAGGACCTCGTGGGTGGGGCGCTGCCTCCACTCCTCCATGTCGATCTCCGGCTGCTGTTCCAGGTCCGAGGCGTTGGGGGTGCTGCTCTGACGCTTCACCTTGGAGTGTTTGGGAAGCTCCAGCTCCTCAAAGCTCTTGAACTCTGGGATCCTTTATAAACATGCGCGCACACGCACGCACAGAAATGTACACGCACAGAAACACACACATGCACGCACGCACGCACGCCGTACACACACACACACACACACACACACCAAACATTTTGAAGACGACCAGCGGGTTCAGATTACTTTCTGAACATTTACCTTCATGTTCTACTTTACTGCCTTATATTACTGTCATCTTATGTTTAAATTCATCGAATAATAGAAAAAAATGATCACACGTCCTTTAACAGCAGTTTGTTTGGTGTACAGTCGTTCATACATTTATAAACAGGCTGTGTGTAGCCTGCAGATTTAAGCTCATCTTCCGTTCATTACTTTCTGTAGATTTGTTATTGCAACTCATTTTTAGGTGACATGACGCTGCCCTGGCGAGGCAGCCTCCCTCTGGTGCGGCGAGCGATGGCATTTTCAAAGGTTGTGAAGGGGGCAGAGGAGCGGCTTCTTACTCGGCCTCGTTGACGCGCAGGAAGTCCAGCTGCTCCACCACCGCGCCCGAGATCAGCGTCTGAAAAGGTTTCACACCAGCACGCTGATTTCACCGCCTCGCGCGCCGCAGAAGCCCCTCAGCGCGTGTGGATAGTGCAGCTTTGCACGCTCGGCGCTCCGCGCGCACTCAAGAGTGCGAGCAGGAAGTTGGACTCCTAAAGAGCGGCGCCGACACCGAATGGGATCAAATGTTTCCCCGGAGTTATTACTTCCAAATCCCTGGAGGTGAATTTGTCAGCTGCCGTGCGACGCGTACGCAGCCGCGACGGGCGCGGGAAACTGCTGACGCCTAATGGGGAAGGCAGCGGCGGGCGGGGCAACCCCTCCCCCCCTCACCGCCTCAAAGTTAATGAATGTGGATGTCTGCCGAGACATGGGGGGTGGGGGTCGGGGGAGGGGGGGGGGGGCAGCAACCAGGGGGAGGCGGGGGGCAGGTGGGGGAGGGCGAGGGAGGGCGGAGGCGGGACGGGGGAGGATAATGGAGCCGCTGTTCACAAAAGCAACACAGCGCGGAAACGCAGTGCGATGTTAGCCGCTCTCACCCAAGTCGAACCAAAGGGAGGAAACGGGAAGGGAGGTGAGAGCCGCGCTGCTCGGCCACGTTGTGTTTTTCTTTTTCTTTTACAGCTGCAGCAGAGTTCATCGGGACGGCGAGAATATTAACAGGAGGAGACGGAAAAGGGGAAAAGGAGGAGGAGGAAGGAGGAAAAAAAACAACAAAAAAAAAACCGCCCAAACGAACGCGGTTTTACATTTCTTCCCGTGGCTTCGGGCCTCGGGGCAGTTACCCGTCAAGAGTCAAGGGAGGGGAAAGTTAAAAACGTTTAGACCGTGAACCGACCCCGTGAGGCTTCCCCCCTCTCCACCCGAACGTCGCCTCGCCTCAGCGCGGAGCAGGGCGCCGTGGTCACGGTCGCAAACGCATCCCATAATACACGGCCTCCGAGTGTCTGAAGAAAGCGATTCATATGTTGATTAGCCTCCGACCCGACGGACGGACGCGCGGGCGCTGAATCAGTGACTATTGTCCTTTAAGCATCCAAACCTTATTTGCTGTTGAAGACAGGACTGGCGCCGCTCATCAGGGCCTTTGTGAAGCAGCCACTCCGCTTCCACGCAAGACGGCGGCGCGCGCGTGTTTCAAAACGACGGCGAGGGACAGCAAGACAGGAGGAGAGGGAGGGAGAAGCCACGCAAAAGAGAGGCAGCGCGGGGGGTGAGGGAGGCATAGGAAAGACGGAGCGGAAGAAGGACAGACAGAGAACAGAATGGAGGACGGACGAACTCGCTCCCCACTTTGGAAGCCCACCTGGAGTCTGTCCACGTGAACCTTGACCCCGCCGATGTTTCCCTTCTTGAAGGAGGCCAGCATGTCCAGCACGGGGTTGAAGCGGCTCCCCCTGGTGGAAAGGACGGAGGGTAAGACACGTCGGCCGCCCCTTCCACGCGTGCCCCCTCTCCGCGGCGCAGTTTCGCCATAGCGATCAATAGCGAGCAAATGGCGATCGAGCGTCCGCGGCGGGAACCTCATTGACCGCGCTGGCCGCCGCGGCGCGGTGGGCGAGCGGCTGTGTAAGCAGCCGGAACACATTTTACTTGCGGCTCGCTGGGCTCAATACCGCGGCAATCAGCCTCACAGCCGCGCTCCAGCGATACAAACGACAGGTATTACCCCTCTGATTGAACGGCCGAATACTGTGGCACCTGTCTGCTGTACAACGTGACAGAGAGAAAGAGAGAATAATAAATAACTTAAATTGAGTGGTAATCCGTAAGATTATTTAAAAAATAAAGATAAAAATAATTAAATGAAATTTTTCATATTTACCCTATATTTATTTAGCGAACACTTCTCACGAAACGGGCATTCAATGTGTCTGCACTATGCGTGTGCTCCTCTACATCCTTAATCCACCGCCGGTGGCAGGGTCCGCCTTTCCCGGCAACAATGTAAAGAAGGTGCAACAAGTGAAAGGGAGGCGCAGTGAAGTTGTTAAACAATCGTAGCTAGTTATGATCAGGAAACTGTCCATAAGGACGATTAACATCTGGAAAAAAGAACAGCAAAAATAATATATAATATAAAATTATATTTATAATATATATATAAGTGGCCGCCTCAGGGCAGAGAGGAGGGTGAACCGCGTCCTTTCTAATGGAATCCTGGGACTTGTATTGTAATCTACCCAACACAGACGATGCTGCGGATTACCACTTTAAACAAAGAAAGGAACTTAATTGCCTCAGGGTTCACTGGCCACCGAGAAACGGAGCAAATGAGCTGGCAAGCATCGTTAAAAAGGTACGGAGCAGCGTGACATTATGGGATGGAAAAAGAGAGAAATTACTTGATGTTATCCTCCCGAATGAGAACCAGGAAGAGAGGACGTCCCTGCATCTTCCAGCACTGCTTGATGAACTGCAGGGCATTCTGGGGGATAATGGAGACACGGAGCCTCCGGTGAGAGCGGGGAGTGACATGCCAGCACAGACGCTACGACAACGTCCTTTTGGCTTTTTCAAGTGTATGAACAACGGCTTAAAAACTGTATTTTTTTGTTGCTGTTTTCAATCGATTCGATGAGTGACTCGATAAGGACGAAAAAAAGACTGATGCTCGTGTTCAGAGCGATGGATCCACGTGTGCTTGTTTCACTGAGTGGAGCATATTTCATGTGCATCTATATACAGTTTATGTAAAAAATATTGAACCCCATCTCACCTTGATGTCATCAATAAGCAGCATGACATCCTGGGACAAGTAGAAGTCGCTCAGATCAAATACTATTGGGTAGCACACCACCGTCTTGCCCAGGATGCGATAAATCTGGAAGGATGCAACACACACACGCACACACGCACACGCGCACACACACACACACACACACACACACACACACACACACTTGCATTAGAAGACAGATCACTCACAAGGAGCCATGTACACATTATTCTGCACTGCTCATAAAACTAGTCATCATTCCAGACCAGAGACAGATGCATCAGCTACACAATTTCTTTACACACACCCACACCCACACCCACACCCACACACACACACACACACACGTCAAATGTGACCTGGCACGGTAAAAGCACGGCATCATTGTTACCATTTGACATTTTTATTTCATACTAGACTTTAAAAACTCCTTCATTCATCATAATTCCAGTCCATCTTGCTGCTCACATGCTCCATGATGTCATTTCTGTGTTTGGTGTTGGTCTGTTATTTATTGCACTGTGGGTCATCGGGTCTTTTATGGTGCTAATTTCATTGAGTTGGGATGTATTTTATTTTGACTTATACTGTGTCACTTTTTAAACACCCTGCGGAGCAAACGGCTGCAGTCGACAGTGACACACCTATTCTACTCTACTCCATTTTATAATTTCATATATGCAAAGAAGTTCAAATCCACAGGATGAGGATGCAAATACCTGCATAACACATGGAGGCGTGTGACAGAAATAAAAAAGTAAGTTCGATTTTTTCTTTCAAGGATCTACATCAATAGAAAAAGGCAATTCATGATTTTTATTGACGCCTGAAATTAACATTTCATCCACTTAATAAATTAAGGATGAACATGTTGCGTCAAACACGCACGCACACACACACGCACACACACACACACAAACACACACACACACACACACACAAACACACCGAGGCAGCCTAAAAGCAGCAAAATTGCAGAAAGCCGATAGAATTGGTGGAATTGTTGATCCTCTGTGAGTGACTGCGAGTGTGTTTCTATGAGGCTGTGGAAAGGGAAGCAGCAAACCTCTGGGACTGAGACGGACAAACATCTTCCCTCCGTGTGCTTCTCAGCTCGACGTGAGCCCGATGGAGTGCCGGTAAATTTATACAGGTCAATATGTGGGCTGTATAATTGCGGTCATCCGTGACCTGTGCATAGGGGCTGCTCGTGCGTGTGTGTGTGTGTGTGTGTGTGTGTGTGTGTGTGTGTGTGTGTGTGTGTGTGTGTGTGTGTGTGTGTGTGTGTGTGTGTGTGTGTGTGTATGTATGTGTGTGTGTGTGTGTGTGTGTGAGTGCAAGTATGCTTATACCTTGCAGGTTCCAATGCAGCCCACCGGCCTCTCCGGACGCCCACTCAGCCCCAGCTTCTTATTGACAGCCAGAAAACGGTATGCCTGTGGGAAGACACACACACACACATTCTCTAGGATCAGCATTAACACTGCACAGCATCTCTGATACTGTTGCCTTTTCATTTGAAATCCGACAGGGCAGAAATCCACTTGTTGATGTGTGCTCCTGGTGTTCCTTTCAGCGTCGCCTTGTCAGAATGTCAACAAAAAAAAAAAAGTAAAAGGCATAATTTTCCATTTGAGATGCCAGGCAGGTATGGTGTAGTTTTCATTACGTACCCACCTGCAGGTCGATAATCTCACTATCCCGGTGAGGAAATTCTGTTGTGGCTGAGCATAATCTGAAATTACTTCCATGGAGGCAGAATTGCCGTCGGATATTAGCTGTCATGAGACAGGGATAATGAAGGGTCCCTGCGCTGCCATCAGCGGCTCTCCTTAGCGACCTGAGCACACCCCACGGGCGCCGGCACCGGGAAGGCTCTGGCACTAGCTGCATTGACCCGCTACGGCACAGACCTGAGATTTAAGGTCTTGTTACAAGCATCCATTACCCACCCCCCCAACCACAACCTTTTACGTGCACTCACTGATTTACAGATCTTTTTGAAGAGGTAGCAGAACCGGGTTTTGTATTTTTGTCGGTACAGAGGGCTGCAAAAACTAGATTTAATACAGTCAGACAGACAGTCATAAATGAAAAAAAAAATGCTGCAATGAACGTGGGTGCATATGAACAGTCATTTGTCTGCTGTAAATCTGCTTTGAATGTAGAATAAATATATCTTTGGGGATTCTCGTTTGGACTAAATTCCAATAACTCAAATTTGCATATATAACCTTATTAGCCTGTGCTAGAGCAGTAGTGAAGACAGGCCGTGGCACATCAGAGACTGTTCCTCTGAACTGTGCTAAATGTAAATTCTGGAGCAGGTCAGCACTTTGCTGGCTGTCAGAATGCACCCGATTTAAAAAATGCAAAGAGATCAATGAGAAAAGAGAGACAGAGAGACAGACAGACAGAGAGAGAGAGAGAGAGAGAGAGAGAGAGAGAGAGAGAGAGAGAGAGAAAAAAACCATATATTTTTTTAATGGTACAAGGTGACGTGTGGCTGTTTGTACATATTTAAGTGGTTTTGTACCCCAGTATTAGTGACTGTTAGCCAGGGGAAATCAGATAGACATCCCGCACCTTCCTGTCAATATGAGCAGTGGAAAGAGAGACAGAAAATCTGCCTCCATCAAGCGTTCTATGGTGCATTCTCAGGGCTCAGTACCTGGAGTCAAACAGAGGGTGGTGCTGTGCGCTGCATGTGTGCAGAAAAAGCACGCACGCGCGAGCGCGCACGCACGCACGCACGCACGCACACACACACGCACAGTAAAAGAAACACTGTGAGAAAGCCAACGAGGCGACCAATAAGTGACCAGGACAAAACACACACAAAAAAACCCCCAAAAAACCACAGTATAGACAGCGGAGTTTAGGTAAAAAAAGAAGTGGTAATTGAGGATTAATTGGTATGGCTAATCCGGCTGCCCTAAGAGCCAAGGACAAGACCCAGAGGAGGGAAATAGAGAGGTTGGGAGGACCTCTGCACTCAACACTTCCTGTCTGCAGAATACCAATGAAGAAAAGTGAGCAGCACACAGGCAGCCTATCAAAGAACCTTTCAGCCCTGACTCATTCCTACTGTCTGCAGCCCAACAGCACGTCTGTACAGGCGGCAAAGAGCAAAGGCCTTACCACGCAGTCGGGCCCGGGCGTAGATACGGACCCAGACAGCCGCCTCATCTCACCTCTCTCCGTCCTGGAGAGAGGTGTTAATTATCTCTTCAAGAGACAGGACCCCCGCAAGGCAGCCGGAGCGGACGCTGTTTCCCCCTCTACAGCAGAGCACTTTGCAGCCCAACTGTGGCCAGTGTTCACGGACATCTCTAACACCTCCATGATTGAAAGTATCGTACCTGCGTGCTTCAGAAGACCCACCACCATCCCTGTTCCCAAAAAGCCGAGGATCACAGGCCTTAATGGCTACAGATCAGTCGCTCTGGCCTCCGTGGTAACGAAGACCTTCCAGCGCCTCATGCTGAAACATCCCCAGGACATCAGCAACCCCCTCCTCGACCCGATGCAGTTCGTCTACAGAACCAGCCAGGTCTGTAGACTAAGTTTTGCAGACTCCCCCGACACCTACGTCAGGAACCTGTTTGTGGACTTCAGCTCCCGGAAGTCAACACCATCGCCCCAGCTCTTCTCCAGGACAAACTATCCCAGCTGCGCGTGCCTGATCCCTACCTGCAGGTGGATCACTGACTTCCTGATGGACACGATAGACATGATTCGTTTCGAAGAGTTAGCCTTAAACATTTTTTCCATTGACAGGTACAAAACCTCCCATGGAAGGTTGGGTTGACACAGGGGTGCAACGGATCACAAAACTCACTCGGATCGTGTCTCGATGTTGAGTCACGGATCGGATCGTGTTTCGTATCCGCAAAGAATCAAAAAAATAAATGAAGACTTCAACTTTGCTTTCCATTTATTCTGTAAAACAGTTAGAGCAAGGAACTTTTGCACATGGTCTTAAATGAAAACAACTTACAAGATGTCCAATTTTTTAATAAAATCTTAAAATATAAAAAATATTCGAAGATCAATTGTTAATTTAAAGTGCAATCTGAGGCATGCATGACACAGTATCGTCTTCCTCGAAACATGGTAGTGAATGAAAAAATATGATAAGATCCGTCCCCAGTAACTGGATTTAATTCCATGAGTAATCCTCTTCAATTTCTCACGTTTATAAAAAAACTAAATTTTCGTGAAAACCAGTTCAGAATTAAGCGAGTTGCAGTCGATTTTGTAGAGGAGACTGCGTCTCTCAATGCACACTGTACCTTCGTATGTTGTTTAGTAGCGGATCTTGACCGCTCCGATATGGCGGAGGCGCATAGCGACGATGTTTGCGTCGCGGCAGGTTGTGACGTAGCAGCGACGCAGAGCGGCGCACCACCGGCGCTTCAGGGTAAAACAGCAGCGTCTGTCTTCATCTTCTTTTCACTCCGCTTCCAGACTTATGGAATTATGACTTTGAAAAGTAAGGCGGCGGCAGTAAAACTGTGTCTCACGGCCGCGGCTCAAGTTCGCAATTGATCCGCGGCTCACATGCCAGCCGAGCCACGCGCGGGGGGGGGGGGGGGGGGGGGGTCGAACCGCACCGTTACACCGCAGGTTGACGACGCGATGAGACGTCTGCGGAGAACGACAGCGGGGCGGGCGAATCCGGCGAAGCGGGAGGGAGGCGGCACGTCAGAGATGAACTGATTCTGCGGAGGATGGACGGTCTGTCCGGTGTCTTAATTCAATATTCAACGTGCTGCCCTGCCCCGCCCTCCCCTCCCCTCCCCTCCGGGATCCATGACTGCACATCCCATCTCAAGGAGCTGAGGCACCGCAGAGCGGGGCGAGGCGAATAGAGGAATGAGGCACAAAAGATCTGACAGCAGTCAAAGCAGATGGCTAGCCTCCGGGGGGGGGGGGTATGGGGGTGGTGGTGTACACGGTCACTTAGTAGTGGGCGAGTCGGCGGTTAAGGACGGAGTAGAGGGGGAGAGAGACCGTGAGATCCGGGACGATGTCGCGGCAAAGGAAAAAGCACGAGCGTACATACATGCTTACATGCATTAGCCTACGCCTACCAAACAGCAGGTTGGCGAGCAAGGGAGGAGGAGTGGGTAACGTTTGTGCTCGAGCAGCGAAACAAACGGAGCCTTTCGGGCTCTAGAACAACAGGCAAACAGACGGGCTCGGTAAGCGTTTGGCGGGTCGGACTTTCTTTCGGAGTGGGAATGGACCGTGTCGTGTGCGCTGTGGGTCGCGTGCTCTGTGTCGTGTGTAGTGTGTACTGTGTAACTCTGTCGTGTGTCGTGTGTGTACCGTGTACTGTGTCGTGTGTACTGTGTCGTGTGAACTGTGTTGTGTGTGTCGGGTGTACTGGTTGTGTGTGTCGTGTGTACTGTGTCGTGTGAACTGTGTTGTGTGTGTCGCGTGAACTGTGTTGTGTGTGTCGTGTGTACTCTGTCGTGTGAACTGTGTTGTGTGTGTCGTGTGTGTACTGGTACTGTGCCGTGTGTGTACTGATTACTGTGTCGTGTGTGTACTGAGATCAGACGGAGCGCCCTTTCTAGTCCAGGGGACACAAAGGCACTTTCCACACTGTATGGCCCTGAAAGCACCTCTGATGGAGGATAATAACATCGCTGTTGAGGGGTCAAATTCCTTTCTTTGTCATACACTGCCTCCTCCACATGGAACAAGCTGAAGGAGATATAATATATAGATTTGGCTCACAGCGGGGGGTTTGCGGTGGACAGGCTGAGTCGGATTGGAACAACAGACTTGAAGACGAGTGAAGATCGAGAAAGGCCTGTTTAGTGACAAGAGCAACCTCAGAAACTTCGGTTTTTAGGGTTCGACCACGAACAAGAAGCACCGCAGGAGGCAGGAGGCGCATGAGGAGGGAAAAGGGAGAGATTGACTCGAACAACATCTGCTGGGAATCTCTATGGTGGCGTATCAATCCGGTAGCTGTCGAACCACACCTGCACTATAACGTGGGCGACTTAGCGAGGATCACAGACTGCCCCGAAAGTAAGTACTTTCATGTTTACCGCATTTGGGTACCACGAGATCCACATTTAACAACGCAGAGCCCCACGAACATGGATTAAAAGGCAGAGCTGCGCCACCACCAAAAAAACAACAGCCCTCCTTTTATCCCTGCACCTTATACTTAGACCATTAGCATTTGAAAGCTTAAGCCGGAAGAAATGAAAAATCTGAGAGGACCGTTTGAAAGCAATCAAAGTCCTGATGAAAACATAAAAAACGCATGCGTCTCACAAGTCGGATAATGGACTGTATTTGAAGAATAGAAGGTTTGTTTGTTCCACTGAGAAAATGTTGAAAACCAACGTCGAACTGTGTGAAGAGAGATTTGAATTTGGTGAACTGGACTATAACCACCGCTCGCTCGTCACCATCAGTCGCTCCCGCACACATCACTGGACTTTCCCCAGTCTCGCACGCCGCTGGTGGGCGGAGTCGGTAAACATCCAGTAAATGCATCGGCTGTTTTGCCGAAATGACAGAGTGACGGCTTTACCAGTCAGCTGATCAATCAACGCGAACATTCACCTAGTCGGCTAATCAATCGTTTCACCCAACCTGCTACTCCGGCTTTGACTGATGGGGCGATCGAGGAAAGGGGGAGGGGGGGTCTTAACGGCAGATTTAGGACTGACAGGCAGATAGATCGGCTGAGCCTACCTCTGCTGGCATATTGATAGCAGGCTGCTGAAAACTAATCTAGCTAACTGTCTTATTGATCCTTGTAGTGCGGGAGTGCCAGTAGTCCGCCTTGGTTTCTTACCCTCCAATAGCTCCCCTTTAATATAGGATTTATGATTACTCGCCGCCGTCCCCCTTGTCAGAGAAAAATCTGTTCGCCGGTGCTGACATGCCAGAGCCACGTCACAGTGCCAAAGGCTGGTGGAATGAGACTAATCACGCCTTCATCAAAGCCCCGTTGTCTTATCAATGGAGGCGCGAGTGAAAACTGTGCATGCACGTGAGCGAGTTAAGGTGCTTGTGTGTGTGTGCGTCGCTGAGTGTGTGTTGCGTTTTTGTCAACTTCCTCATCTCACCGTGTGACTGTTGTGGGTCTTGTTCAAAGCTTTGCTGACGATGACTGTGACGTGCAGTTTGTTTGTTGACTGCCAATGACAAGCAAACTAATGGAAAATGTACTTTGGATAAGAGCCTGTGTGTTTCCCCCTGGAGCGGCGGCGTGGTCTTGTTTTCGGCAAACTGAGGCCCCTGTTCAGTTTTATGCTCTTAAAAAGACCACACAGCGTTTAACAAATTAAAAGTTGTTTTGTTCCACGATGTGCCACATTTCACCTGTTGGAACGTTTAACTGCATTGACTGTAATGCAAGCGTCGGGCAAAACCGACACGGAATTTTAAACATGGTGTAGTCACTATGATATAAGCGGGACATCTGTGCTGTCAACAGCCCCGCGGCTCTCCAAGATGGATTTATTATCATGAAAACTACTAAACAAACACACTAAACAATCAAAGAGATAGAGATTGTTTTCTTACAAGCCTGTAACTTTGAATCAACGCTGTTGCTGGGAGGATTAGCAGGCTTTAGTAGCCCATGAGTTGTTACCCACCAGATTAGCTGGCTATGGCAGTCTTTCCCCACCTAAGAAAATTGTGGATTACGACTGGCCAGTGCTAAATACTAAATAGTGTGTGCGTCAATGTAGGCATCTGTACACAATGTCTGACATGTGTGCTCCGTTACCTTGACCAGCTCCTTCTGGGGCCAGATTTGAATGGGCTCCACCTGTTGGGGCGTCTGGGTCTGGATGCCATATGTGTTTAAGAACACCTGCAGTCTGTGGACACACACACACACGCACACACGCACACACGCACACACACACACACACACGCACACACGCACACACGCACACACGCACACACGCACACACGCACACACGCACGCACGCACGCACGCACGCACACACGCACGCACACACGCACACACGCACACACACGCACACACCAGCAGAATATGGCAATTTTCATGGCAATTTCTGTCGACCCTGCTGTTTAGGAGATGAAACCCCTCTTGCCCGTCCTACATCGCAGAACTGAGATTTCATTCCATCGCTCTCCACACTCAAATCCCAGTGGAGGACCTTGGGTAATCACCACTGGCTGATGAACACTCTAGATCTGAGTCCACAGAAGGCTTTTTGGTTTAAAATTTCACTATATTTTCCCGCAACTACCAGTTTTTTTCAGATCGTGAATTCCTGTTCAAATTGTTTTGTTTTTGCTTTTGTAGTGGCACACAGCAGGGATAGACTTCAGAGCAACAGCAGTTGGTACAAACCTTGATGAGACCACCGGATCTGCATTTCCAAACCAATGAAAATGCCCCTTGTAGACGCTTCCCAGACAGGGATGTGGATTTTCACCCCAGGAGGCCAAACTCAGAGAGAGTCAGAAGAGCCAAATGGCCCTGTTCGTGATCCCGGGCTGAGATTGAACCAACTAACCCCCTCTGTTTCCCCTCTCTCTTTCTCCACATGGAAACAGCATTCTTTCATTTGATCCAAACCCCATTAAGAACCCCTGGTGTTCTAGGCCAGGTCATAAAATGAAAGACCCACCTGGATAATTTGCATCTGCAAACTTTCCTCTGTGTTAAGCCGAAGTCCGAATCAATGTGAACCAATGTCAAATTCGTCAGTAGGTGAAGTTACATTATTTCTGCGGATGTTTCTATGATGAATGATCCAACTCTCATCACGAGACGACGTAAAGTCGACGCAAAGTTCAAGTTCAAGCTCAAGAGATTATTTGTCACATTCATATACATACGGTCATACATAAAATATATGCAGTGAAATGAAATGACGCCCGATGATTACCAATAATACTGTTTAAATGCATAAACTTTCATGTTGCCAGGTTACCATTTGGTGTTCAACCAGGAAACTGCGACCACCACCATTATTATGTCAGCTTTGTGTGTGTGATATAATCAGATTAAGGATTATGATTTTATGTTTTTTTTTAAGTGTTGAAATTATGTCGTTATAGTTAGGAATCGTCTTAGTAGTTCATTAGTCACGAATGTTTTGTTACTGAGAATGGTTGTGAAAGATGACTGATGCCTGAACCATGTGTTTTGTTTTAATTGTATTTGTTTTTATGTAAACATTGTCACAAGAGTTTATGTTGTGAAATGATTGATTGTTTTTAACGTAGTCTTGTGTGAGGATATGTGACCTCTGTGTATAAAGTTCAATTACCTTCACGAGTCAGGGAATTATCAACAGCCAATAAGAATGGAGGCGAACCAAAGACTCTGCCTCCTCAGCCATTTTAATCAGTTACGCAGGTCTGAACATTTCTAAGGTTGTGGTGAGGGATGTTGCTCAATCTGGTCAACCCTGAGTTTTCTTTGAGAGTACTATCACCATGCACATAAATGTTCAAACAGAGGTAATCACAAAAGATCTATCACTGAACACACCAGTGAAAAATGTATTCAGAGTCTCTTCCACACCTGCCCTCTCTTGGGTCTCAGTCAATGAGCTTGTAGATCATTTCAACTTGTACGTTGATATGATCTACAATGACATATGTCATTGATGCCATTGCACCCAGGAGGGTGAAGTGGTCTCTGGTAAGAAAAAAACATCTCTATGGAGAAACACCACGCTGGTAGGGATAGAAAAAAAGGTGCAGGTGGCGAAAGACAAATCTTCACGTTCATTATGACTTCTACAAAGAGAGACTTTGCATTTATAATTTGGAAAAGAGAAATGCAAGGCGCTCTTTTTTCTCTGACATCATCGCCAAAAACAATAATCACGTACGTGCCTTGTTCTCTACTGTCGACAGGCAAACCAACCCTCCGGTGTCAGTAGCCTCTGAACTTCTATCCACCTGGGCCTGCAATGAATTTGCCTCCTTCTTCACCGACAAAATTTTGAATTAGACATGCAGTCAGTGCTGCCATATCAGGTACAGGATATGTGTGTCAACTAAAAATCAATTGAAATACCACAACACAATTTGATCCGATCAAGCATTAAAACTTTGAGGACATTATACAACCGCAAATCCTCCTCTTGCTGCCTTGATATTTTGCCAACGGGCCTTTTCAAAAATGTTTCAAATATGCAATTTGAAACCTTTTTGAAAAAGCCAGGGAAAACCTCGGATCATCTTCAAATTGCCAACATGTCTCTTCTCAGGTTTCTTCCCAGAGGCCCTGAAAACAGCCGTCATCAAGCCACTCTTAAAAAACAACAATCTAGACGCCTCACTAATTAACAATTGTAGGCCCATACTAAACCTCCCGTTTTTAAGTGAAGTCATTGAAAAATCTGTTTTTCAACAGCTTAACAATTTCTTGGGACAAGACAGCTGTTTTGATGTCGTCCAGTCAGGATTTCTACCACACCACAGCACTGAGACTGCTCTCGTGAGGGCCTGAAATGACGTCAAATCGAGTAATACTAAGACTGAAATTCTGCCACTGTCTTGTGTTTCGATTGGATGTCATTTCAGGCCCTCACGAGAGCAGTCTCAGTGCTGTGGTGTGGTAGAAATCCTGACTGGACGACATCAAAACAGCTGTCTTGTCCCAAGAAATTGTGGGGCCTCTTCTTTTTAACATCTACATGCTCAGATGCTGGCTCAGATTATGAAAAATAACAAAATATGATACTATAATTACACACACGACACACTCTTTTATATAGCAAAACCACCAAGGGACTGGTCCAATAAAATCACTGAGCAAGTGCATTAAACATATCAACGATGGGATGTGTGCCAGAATTTTCTCCAACTAAACAAAGAGAAAACTGAAGACATTATTTTTGTTGCCTTGGAAGAACGACTAAACGTCAGCGCTCAGCTTTAATCAATAATGTTAAACAGCACAAACCGAGCCAGAAATCTCGGTGTTGTCATGGACTCTGACCTAAATTTCAACAGCCACATTAAAACCATTACAGAGTCAATCTACTATCGCCTTAAGAATATAAGGATTAAACGACTTATGTCTCAGCAGAATTTGGCGAAAACGTGTCTGTGCATTTATCTTCAGTGGACTAGACTACTGTAACGGTGTCTTTACAGGTCTCCCTAAAACCCCCACCAGACAGCTGCAGCTGATTCAGAACGCTGCTGCTCCAGTCCTCACTGGGATCAAGAAGGTGGATCATATCGCTCCAGTTCTCAGATGTTTACACTGGCTTCCTGTCCGTCAAAGCATTGATTTTCAAAATACGACCGTTGGTTTATAAAGCGCTGAATGGTTTACGCCAAAATACGTTTCTGATCTTCTGCTGCGTTACGAACCATCCAGAGCTCTCAGGTCGTGTGGGACAGCTCTGCTTTCTGTCCCCAGAGTCAAAACTAAACAAGCAGCGTTGGGTTTTTATGCACCACGTATCTAGAACAAACTCCCAGAAAACTGCAGGTCTGCTGCTACCCTCACTTCTTTTAAATCAAGGCTGAAGACTTTCCTGTTTGCCGCTGCCTTTTAATAAACTAAATATTCATTTCTTGAACTGCACTGTAAATTTATGCCTTGATTTTATGCATTCTATGTATTTTATTTCTTAACTTTATAATGTGTTACTTCCTTTTAAAATGTATTTCTTTTGCACTTTGTCTAATGTTCTGATGTTTTATTTAAAAGCACTTTGAATTGCCTTGTTGTTGAAATGTATATACTAATGGCTTCTATATGTTTTACTGTATTATAACGGCTTTGGCTGATCTGCAACGGTGATTTCAGATAACTGAAAGATTTCCAGACCGGTTCTCTTGGGCTAGGATATCGCCTTGACAAGGTAAAACACAATTCAGGGAATAGTCAAAATAATTGTTAACAAAGAGCAAAGGTTTCTTTGATTAATTCTTGCATTGCACTATAACTTTTATGCATTCTATGTATTCTATTTTTTTTATTTATGGATTCTATGTCCTGTTATAATGTGTTTCTTTTGCACTTTGTCTTAATGCTTTTGATGTTTTATGTAAAGCACATTGAATTTCATTGTTGTAGAAATGTGCTATATAAATAAACTTGCCCTGCCTTGAGGCCAGGAGACATCCCAAACTCCTCCCCCCTCAGGCGGGTGTCTAAGATAAGCAGTTGACTGCTCAGTCTGCAGGCTGGTTCCTCACTCCAGTGAAGAACTTTCCCCTTTTTTCTTTTTAAAATTTGTTTTAATTTCAAGTTTCTTGAAGTCTTTTTTTTCCACCAAAGTCTGCACACAACTTAGATCTTACTAAACAAGCTTGCTCCAGCCACCCAGCTGAAGAATTGTATTTTCTTAAATTTTTCTTTTAATTTTCTCACTAAACCTTGCGGTTTTGCAATGTTGCATTATTTTCTTTTTTTTGTTTTTCAACCGATCCACAAAGACAAAACCTAACTGATGAAGTTAGTATAGTCATATTAATTCGATTAGACACAAAACCCCAACCAGTCATCACCCGGGGGTCATCGCCAATTTAACTCGGTTGTGATCGGAGAGTCGGATCAGAACACGGTCCCTGGACCTTCCCAAACCGAAGCCTTCTCAAGCCGGCGGACCGTTCCATCCGCCTGGGAACATTGGAGCTCCCCTGCCCGTCCAAAACCCGACACCCGTCCTGAAGCCCACATGACGTGGATGAGAATCACCGGTGGAGGAGCTGAGCGTCGGCAACTACCTATGGAACTCCATCCGGCCCAACAGCTCTGGAGAGCGGCTGAAACTCCTGAACCACGACTCTGTAAGGCTTTGAAAGGCTTCCAGTTCTGCCTCATGATGACGGGTTGATGTGTCAGATTTAATTAATCCCCCCTTTAGAGAGGTCAGATACCCCCTTAGAGTTTGTCATTTCATTATTTTTAATGATTTTCACCTAACTTTCGATCTCACCATTGTTTCTGAGTGATTGTGTCACCATTTTAAATCCTGCATCCATTGTTGATTTTCTTGATTATTTCTTGCCTTTACCATTTTATTTTCCTAACCATTTATTTTATTGTTGTCACTTTGTTTGATGTTTACTATTATTTCATTTGTTCAGGTAGATTAGCATGAGAAAATAAATCCACTTAATTGAAAATAGGTTGTCGGTTGGTATTCCTTAAGAGTTTAATTCATAGGTCAATGTAAGCGGTCAAGAACTCCTTAATCCTTCTTAAACTGATTAATTACACCTTATGATTGATTTAATCAAATTGAACCCATTTGTTTCTCCAAAATAAATCTACATGGGAGTGGTGCCCTGACGAGACAATGATGAATTATTGATGATTAATTATAAATGATTAATGATCAAATATTAAAGTAGAGGTGGCACGCTACACTTTTGAGTCACAGCCCTTCAAATTGACCATGCCAGGTCTCTCGCCCGATCTAAAGCATTCTTTTCTCTCTGTATGCACCTCTGTACAACTACTGCTTCACATGTTGTCCTTGTATCCGTCCGTTTTCTCCTTCATCTGTTTGAGTTGTGCTCTAGCTACTGGAGCTCTCCTCTGCAGCACGTTAAGTCTGTCTAAAAGCTGCCGGACATTGACGCCACATGAAAATGCGGTACAGATTTGCATTATATCCATGAATGACCCTTTCATCATGTGTGTACATCTGTAAAATGTTTTGCATTCCATTGTTTCAATTTTGTCGCAAGGTACAAATTTGTGGCCGCAAACATCACAAAAACATTAAATTCATTGCTTAAAAATGACATACTGCAAGATGACCGTCACTGTTGGATGAATCTCCCATTTTCCCTAATTGGCAGAATAGCAGGCAATCAAAGTGATGATTTAGAATCAACTACCTTTTCTCTATGATATCTATCCAACCCATCCCCACTTTAGGTTTAAATGAATTGATTCAATCATATTTAAATTCTCGAGAAAAATTCAGTTCTTCTTCCACAATATGTCGTTGTTGGAAGGATTGCAAACTCCAAGCTGCAAGACTTTCCATGCTGGGTGTGTTAAGGCCTGATGCCGGCAAAGATTTATGAGGCAAGAGAGTCTATTTTGTAATACCCTAAATAGTGATCTTCATCTTCCGGCTCTGCCTGTGGTGTCCCAGACCCTGGCGCACAATCAATTTCTTTAATAGTGGTTATTCGGGGTCCAGCCGACAGTGTTATTGTTATTGCTGGCATTTCTTATTTTTAATTTTCTTGACGCATTTTGGGCTAAAATGATCTGAAATATGACAATCAGACTTGGCTGAGGTCTCGTTGGATCCGGGAGGCGATCTGATTAGTTTTAGGGGCAGCCAGCTTTGTGACATCAACATCCGAAGTCATATAGGTCCAAGCTTCGTCCCTCGGAACTCATTCACATTCCGCCACTTGCGACATGTAGACAGACAACTTGAGCCAATGCTGCATTTAAAGAAAACTCGGAAAACTGTAACTCGTGCTGCGTTTTACATAACCCAGAAAACTACAGTTAATACAGTAACAATCCATCCAAGGAGTAATTTCGCCAACCGCCGCGTTCTGCCAGAACCGTTTACGCCAGTATTTTACGACATGGTGCTTTATGTTCCTTGCGTGTGCAAGTGTAAACAAAGATGGCGGAATGTGGAAATGACTCATTGGATGGTTTATTACAACACTAGGCCGTCTGCTACTGCGCAGCGGCAACATAAGGTGAGGTGAATTAAAGTTTACACTACACAGTGTAAAGAACCTTGTACGTCGTTACCGACATTAATATTCGGGCCCGGCACGCCAAAATTGGTCGGGTCAAAATCGGGCTGAATTTGTGTTGTCTGATCGCGCCATTAGAGAAATTCGGAAAACTGTTATACCTCCTGTTGTTCCTAACTCGACTAAACTGGACCCCCAGCTATATTTTGTAATTATATCTGTAAGCACTGAATGTGAGAGTGCACTAGTTATGCTCCGCGTTGGCAGGGAAAGAGGAGACAGAATGGACATTGGAAATGTGCAAAAAAGAGATATGGCGCAGGCACACGCACGCACGCACGCACGCACGCACGCACGCACGCACGCACGCACGCACGCACGCACACACACACTGTGTGAGGTGGAGACAAAGGTCAGGATGAGCTAGTGCTTAATGTGCAGCTGGAGGTGGTGTGTTTGGAGGGGGAAAACTGCCATGGACATTTATTGAATGAACATTTATGGACATTACTTACCTCTGACTTTCTGCAATCAGGGCAACATGGATCACAACATCATTTTGAATGGGACCCTGATAGATAGATAGATAGATAGATAGATAGATAGATAGATAGATAGATAGATAGATAGATAGATAGATAGATAGATAGATAGATAGATAGATAGATAGATAGACAGATAGATAGAGTAAACAGAGGATGAAAGAGAGAAAGAGATGCATAAGGAGAGAGACAGATGGGCAGAAAGAATGTTGTCAGTAACAAGTCAGCTCAGAGACCTCTCCATCCCATATTATAATTTATATTTATGGAGCACGGCCATCTGAATAAAAAAATAAAAGATTTAAAAATTAACAGTAGGTAACAAAAAAAAAAAAGGGGATATGAAGAGACAGCAAGAGTGTAAAGGCTGAAAACAGACGCAACATTTTCCCTGAAGCTTGTATATCAATTCATCAATCAATCAAGACCAATCAAGATCAATAAATACTATAGTATACGGTACTATTTTTACTCAGACCATTTATACAGACGTTCATTAATTAATAGTGAAATTAATACTGGAATATTGTCACCAATGTTATTCTTCTTCGTGTAGAAACAGCATAGTGGTAACCTCATGCTTTTGTTTGGTATTCCAACAGTTAATATCATTGTTTTACTAGAGAGCAGATTGTCCACGCACCTAAACGCCCTGCATTTGCTCTGGTCAATAAAAGCTGATTTTTGCACGACCGCCGTGTTGGCATCAATCAGGGAGCAAAGGAGAGAGGGAGGAAAACTAGAGAGATTGGTGGAGGAGAGAGGGAGACCGAAAGACAGAAGCCTCCAACCAAGTTCTGCTGATGGATTGAGCGCCGTGGGTCCGGGTCCATGCAATCAAAGTCTGTCATTAGTGAACTCAAGACGCGTAGGCTCATTTGGCTCCCTCTCGTCACCACCAACTTCCCTCCACCACTTATGTGCCACAAATCAGATAATTTTAAAGGTTTTTCTCATAAGATCATAATTATAATCACAATTGACATGGGAGGTTAAATGACATCATTTGGGAGTCCAAGAGCGGTCGACATATAGAGCGATCTCTGGGTGACCTCACATTAAAGTAACCCCGACTATACTGTACCTCGGGTGTAGCGGGGGAGCTGTTAAATCAGCACATCATCTGTGACAGCATCCACCCTATTACCACCGCTGCACTACTGATTTTTAAATCATTTGAATATCAGGGCGCTTTGCTCCCAACTTGTTCAAGACAAATTGACATGCAAATAATATTCATATATTCATAAGGGAAGCAGCACAGGACTCGTGGTGGATTAATCTATTAAAAAAAATTAATTTTCCTTTAGAGGCACGGGATGAAGTTGAGACTGTCGGTGGAGTAAGCTGTTGTAACAGTTAATTTGGTGAGGAACGAGTCACATTGTTCCTGAACAAATTACCTGGAGTTTTAAAAAATGAACCACTTGTGTGTGGAGTGCTGAATGGGGCTGCGTTCAGCCCCATTCGAGTACGATGAAAACCCGTCCAATTTTAGGTCCGAGACTTAGTTCTCATTTATGAGGTAAAAACTACCACGTCGCATGTGGAAGATGGGACGAGTAGAGGAAGCGTTTCACGGCAGAGATGGTAATGTCAGATCCTGTTCCGTTCGACAATCCTCTAAAACTCTTCTTCAAGGCCCATTCAGCTTCTTTAACATCTTGAATTGGAGTGACGAACTACTGTCGCTATACATTCTACGGCCGTAGTTTGTTGAAGTTAGTTTGACAAGCCAAAGTCTGTTTCAGCACCTTGGACAGCGGCGAGTGGATCCCGAATTTAGGAGCGATTGTGCGCTACGGGGGTCATCTGAGGCCGGCTTCAAACGACTCTACCGAGCAGCACGTTGTCCCATATCCCCTTTTCCCTGAAATAAGAAATGTTAACTTGAGCAAAATAAAGACTTTTACTTGCATCGAAAGTAGAATTGTCCGACTATTCGCACCACGGACAGACACTGTTTCTTACAGATTAACGTTGGCGTGGCCTGAAGTGGGAGGAGATGGTGCATTTATTCCTAAACTACACCATCCTTTCCTTCATGTGTGCTTGACTGTTCATAGTTGGCGAGGGACAGAGCATTCTAAATATATGCTAAATATATGGCATTAGCACCGGTACTCGCAAACCTCTTTAAGTCACAGACGCTTTGTCCTTTTATGAAACTGCAGAGAAAAACTCTCAACACGGGCACAGATCTCCTTTTCTGTATCATCACATCGGGGCATCTTGGTATCATCAAATTCTATTCTAGTTATTGGGTCATATTCGTTAGTACGAGCCTAATATGCATTCAAACTTTCCATATTTATTTATTTACGATGACTGGCAAAATCTTCAATGTACCTTTTTCTGAAATTCTAATTTCAGTCCTTGCAATTTCCAAATGCAATTTCAGGGCCTTAATTTATGTCAGATTGATGTAATACTTTGAAATGCCACGCAGTTACCCTGTGGTCCCCCATTACAAAGAGCTGCACCCTGTAGTGAATATTTCAATCCAGGAGCAGGAAAACTGGCCCCTTCATGAATTTGTAATCAAAATGATTTCTTATTAAATAGGAAAAGAAAAAAAAAAAGTGACTTAGAGAAGGGCGGTTTTTTCTCTTATGAGGTCAGTACTGGGTGTAAGTTAAGGTAAGTTTAATTTAAGAGGATTTGAATGTATATTTAATGCAACACAGACAATTAATACTATTATATAATTTTAGAGGTAAGTTAAGGTAAGTTTCATTTATGAGGATTTAAATGTATATTTAATGCAACACAGACAATTAATTCTATGATATAATTATAGAACCCAAAATCCTTACTGTGCATCACCGGGTGTCATGACATTTCACTGCATATACTGTATGTATAACCGTATGTATACAGTATGTTTGTGACAAATAACCTCTTGAATCTTGAACACAAACAGATTTACAGTTCCATACTGTGTCACGGTGCTGTACATGAACACACGAAGCGCAATCTTGAAGATAAGATAGAAGTTAAGATACAAGGTCTGTAAGAGGAAGAAGAGGAGACAGACAGACAGACAGACAGACACGAGACAGACAGTTGGTGAAGGAGGGAGTGCAACAACTTTTTCCGCCGCCTTGTTTGTTCTTGTCATCTTATAACAATGTCGCCTTTTCACTTTGTGCGCAAAAACTGCAGGGCCTTCACCATGACGGGAGGAAAATATATGAAGTTTCACACACACACACACACACAGACACACACACACACACACACACACACACACACACACACACACACACACACACACACACACACACACACACACACACACACACACACACACACACACACAGCAAATGACTAACTAGGGAGGAAGATTTATAAGCAGGGGATAGACATAGCTGTCAGAGAAACAAAACAAATTTGAGTACATCCCTCCCTTCATCACACTGTGATAAAGCGAACAGGGAGAGTGGAACGCTACTCGGCGATCCTGGAAAGAGGAACAGCGAGGGGAGTGCGAGGGCCGCGGGAAGAAAGAGAAAATCAAGAGAGAGCAACAGATAGAGAGAGAGAGCGAGAGAGAGAGAGAGAACTATAACAGTAAAATAAAATATCAGGGAGAGGGAAAGGGATGGGGGGGAATGTGATAGAGGGACAGAGTAGTGGGAGACAGAGAGGGGAGAGAAAGTGGGAGAGAGGAGAGACAGAACGATAGGACCCGGGAGAATAAGGGAGAAAGAAAGTGACATAGTGAATAGTAAAATAAATATATTATGAGAGAGAGAGAGAGAGAGATAGGGATGAGACGGGGGGGGGGGATTTGTGGCCTCCCTGCGACGGGGGCCCCGGGGGCCTGGGGTGGTGGAGGGCCCATATATCCCATGGCCTGCTGGCGTCGGCAGGGTGGGGGGGGGGCTAACATCCGGGCCCCCTGCGCTGAGCACAATCGACCACGTGGATGGGCGCTCGGGGCTCGCGGCCGGCTGGCTGCGGTGGGGCCGGCCTCGCTCTTGCTTGGAGTGCGGGTGGGCATGGGGGCCCAGCGGGGTGTCGGTCTGTCGGCGGCCCGCGTTCTCCTCGTGCTCCCTGGGACTGGGTTATGCTCCTCGGGGCCAGGCGTGGGGGTTGCTTCTTGGGCTTCTGCCTCGGGCTTCTTCTGTGGCTGCAGGGCTGGGTGCTCGGGGCTTTCCTGCAGCCATGGGGTGCCTCAGGGGCCCTTTCCACAGCTTGGAGGCGCCATGACATAATACCGACCTCATACACCAGAACTAATATACGATAAGTCCTGTACACTCACCGGTGGACACATCGCGCACTCACTCACGCACGCATGCAAGCACGCACACACACACACACACACGCACACACAAACACACACACACACACACACACACACAGGCGGTATCATCACAGGCACACACACACACACCACCAACACCTGCTTTGAACACACCTCCAACACCCTCCTGGTTGCATTCCTCTCCTTTCCTACCTCATTTACTGCCATAACTACGAGAGGAAGAGGCCACGTGACCAGTTGCTGTTCCAGTTTTCCTGGACTTAATTAACTCTCTTTTTTTTTTTAAATACATAATGTCTTCTGATGTTTTTCTGTGTACACGTTGTTGATTGGTTCTATGTTTATCTGTCTCACCCGGGGTGATTCTCCCCCTCTTGAAGTAAAGGAAATAAAAAGTAAAGTAAAACCCAAACATGGTAAGATGGTTCTCCAAAGAGGGGGATTGGTGGTTGGTTCTGTGTAACAAAAAGCTGTGCTCTGGTCATCCTACAGGTCGTCCACAGGACAGAGTTATTGCAGCAGTTCTCGACGATTTAAGAATTGATAAAGAGCTGCATTGCAGGTTGAAAACTTGAACTCAACTTGCAGACACTCTGTCCTAGACGCAATAGCACACAAATACTCTGTGTTATATGCCCAGCATGCTGACAGCATAGGCAAAAAAAAAAAAAAAAAAGGGTGTAACTCCCAGATCCAAACCCCCAGATCCAGACCCCCAGGACCAAATCCTGAGATCGGAACTCCAAGGTTCTAACTCCCAAGTTCTAACCCGCAGTTCCGAACCCCCAGGTCCAAACTCCCGGGTCCCAACTCCCAGGTCCTAACTCCCAGGTCCTAACTTCCAGGTTCTAACCCCCAGGTCCGAACCTCCAGGTCTGAACCCCCTAAAAAGCTGATTTATTCATATTCAGTTTTAGTTTCAAATCTGATGGTTTTTCCAAAAGAATGATTTCCCTTCACAGAGTGAAAGTGTCTGTCTGTCTCTATCTGTCTGTCTGTTTCTCTAGCTTTGTCTCCATCTGTCTGTCTGCATGCAGTGGTGATGGACATGGACGGCCAGAACCACGGGCGCTCCTGGAACGGAGTTCTGTCCGGAGGCTTCGAGAAGAACCCCAAACCCATCTTCACTGAGGGGAGGACCCAGCTGCAGATCCAGAACCTGCAGGAGGACTGGGACCACTTTGGTAGAAGGGGGGAGAGGGAATGAACTTGAGCTCTGCCTCATTTGTCTTCACCTCCAAATTACAAGCGCCGAGGCACAGGCACAGGACCGGTGATGAGAAAGAAAAACAAAAAAGAGGAAAAGAAAAGAAAACCCCTCCCTCAATCTCTTGTTGCAGCATCTCTCAGGTACCGTCTGTCTGTCCGTCTGACTGTTTCTATTGAAAACTGACAATGATGTGAGGTGATGTACAGTCTATTCCAAATTAAGCGATATCCCTAATACTGCAACTGTCATGTAAACATCATATTTGTATGGATTTTATAAAGGCCTGGGGCATGCTGTGATCGACAGGCCTAGATTAGTCCATCATATTCTGCTTTGTGGCGTGTAGACAATCCCATTAATCCTGTTTTTTCTGGTGTGTTCATTCTGCAGCTAAACGTCAGAGATTCATACCACGTGCATTTAGCGCGGAACCAGTTGAACCAGAGTGCGTTTCCCTGGCAAACGGTCCCTGGCAAGCCACTCTTTGGGAGTGATGCTGAAGCAACGTTCATACTCAATCATAGGAAATAGTTGATTATCTAAAAAAACAGAAATTCAGAAAAGCCCACGCCATGGCACTTCCTCTGCTCCCAACTTGGCTGAATATTTCGACTGACTGAATGAGACATGAAACTTATTCAAATGATCATGTTATTCTGGTTATCCGCCTTCTTCTGATTAATGTGTGCATGGAAACGTACCGAATTTAACTTGCCTTGTACAAAAGCGTCAATGACTCATTGCTCAAAGACATAACTTAAAAGAATATTATGTAATATTTACTCATCTAATTTATATTCCTCAGTGCGTTCAATTATCCTGATATAACTTTGCCATTCCAACATCCAACCTATACGCAACATACTTTACAGAAATCTAACAGAATACGAAGCCATGCTATTTCAAGGTCAAATCCATCCCAGCGCGCTGGCTGGCAAACCACAACACGAGGGAAATGGCCTCAAGCAAGACCATTACAAAACACAAAAGCACAGGAAAAAAAAATAAACCCATCCAAAGACATTTTTTTCAAAATACTTTTTCCATGAAGTTTAAAATGGAGAAAAGGAATTTTTCCTCTGACCCTAAAAAAAAAAGGAAAAAGTATTTGAATGAAATAAATAATGCACTCTCTTTATACCCAGCCACAGACGAATGACTTGAGGCTCTGAATCGTCCTTAGGAAGTCGGTCTCTGTGTGCTGCTCACAGATTCCAATTTTGTTGAGAGTATTTTCAAAGTATCGGGGTTGGTGGTAAAATAAGTTGTATGGGGAGAAAAAACATGAAAGAAATGCTATCTCTTTTATTACTTATTTAAAAACCTGGACCGATAAAAAAAAAAAAAAGGCCGGCGTTCCCCATATCAAAGTTCGGCGTTTTCTAAAGGTCACTGAGTGATAACGACGACACGGCGGCTGGATGATTGTGCCGATATTTCGGATTTTATCGATGTTCCATTTCACATGATGGGACATGAAAGGACGCGAGGGAAAGCAGGGTTGGTATTGAGACACATCCCAAGATACAGAGGAGAAGAGACGGACGGACAGACATTGGGACCGATAGAGGGACCGATGTACCGGGGAGCGGGGAGCGTTAAATCGCTCCCCCGGTACACGTGGGCGCAGGCGGGAATGGGATCCTACACCAATATCCTATACAGCTGTCACGGTACCACGACGGAGAAAAGCAACACGCTGTTCCCCTGGGATGTCGGCACAGAAATATTCTGCCTCCCGGTTATGGAGGCAGAGGAAAAGAAAAAAAAAAAAAATCAATCGATATTAAAAGGAGAGCTGGAGCAGGAGCTGCAGGAGTCCTGGCTTGCCCGAGCCCGAGTCGCTTTGATTTCAAGCCTGGAGAGGCTGAGCTCCAAGGGAGGCTGGGAAAGATAAGTGGCCCCGATTATAACTCTGCGCAAGTGAGAGGCGTGAGAGGCGGGCCGTGCGCGCAGGTAGAGGCGCATGCAATGATGATACCGCAGCGCCGGAAAACAAAAGAAGGAACGTACGCCGCACGCAGGCGAGGGCATAGACACGCGCAGACGTATGGGAGGGCATCGTCCGGGAGGGTATTTCAACGACAGCTTGTCTGCTTCCGCCCACCGCAGCGGCTTGTCCTTTTCAGCGCAGAGCAGGATTCTGCCGCGAAGGTTCCGGGACAAATCAGGGGGTTGGGCCGGAGAATGAGAAAATGCTAAATGAAAATGCTAATGTAAAATGAGATAATGCTATAAATTCCCATCCTTCTACAAGGTATTGCAAAGCCACACGTAATGTCCTGGAAACGGTCAAGCACAGTCCAGACGAGCACTTCCACCTCATGAGTGTGTGTGTGCGTGCGTGCGTCATGCAAGCATGCAATCCCTCCGACAAGATGTCCATCCATCACCATCTTTTCTTTCATTTCTTCTTATTTATCGATTCATCATTGATATTCTTTCAAGTTTTTCATTGAAAAGCCCGACGACGAAGTGACGTGAATAAATCTTTTATTATACCGGTTCAAGGTAAACGGTTGTATTTCAGAACCATGACCTTGACCGTTCATAAAAACTTTAACATTCTGTGGATGGCACACGGGTCTGAGGCACAAATCATTTATTTTAATGTATTCTGGACCCTGGGGACAAAGAGGTTGAGCACCATTACCCTATTATATTAGAGGTTTATTTCTCACAGAAAATGGGTTAAAAGCCTCTTGGCCAGAGCTGTGCCACCGCGTCCCCCTGGAATCCTACGCGACACAAAGCTCGACACAGTTCAAACCCACCACCCCGCCACGCGGCCGGAGCGCGGGAGGCCGGAGTAACCACCACAACACCAGTTAGCAGGCGAGAAACAAGTGGCACAGCATCACTGGCTGTAAAAAAAACAAGTCGCAAATACCACGACACCCGAAAAAAAAGGAAACGAAGGAGTGTATTCTCACGGGCAGGAGGTGACTCTGCTGTGAATTGAGCGGCGCCGCCTCATGTTCTTGACCTTTCTTCCGCCCTGCTGTACATTTGCCCTCGTCTTCCTGCCAGCGCTTCTGCATTCCGGTGACGCGGCCCCCGCCCGGTGCCATCTGATGTGTCTGAGAAGCCGAACGCCGCTGTACGCGCCGGCCCCACCCGGCGACGGTGACAGAAAAGCCAAAACAATGACGGGGTCAAGCCTATTACAGACCGCTAATGGGGCCCTTGGCACCGAGAGCAGCTCATAAATGACGGAAGGAAGAGGTGAGGGGTGGTACTGTGGAAAAGAGGAGCAGGGCCGTGTGTGTGTGTGTGTGTGTGTGTGTGTGTGTGTGTGTGTGTGTGTGTGTGTGTGTGTGTGTGTGTGTGTGTGTGTGTGTGTGTGTGTGTGAGACATGAGATGATGATATGCACCCAGCTGGTGAAATCTTGCGAAAGGTGACCTATTTCTTGTTGATACAGAAATTGTGTGTGTCTGTATTTGTGTGTTCACAAGCAAGAACCTATCTTGTGATTTTTTTGTTGTGATATCTCATTGCAGTGGTATGAACATTATGTGTTATCAGTGTGTGTGTGTGTGTGTGTGCGTGTTTACGCAAGTAAAATTGCCTCCGTGTGTGTGTTCACAAGCAAGTACGTATAGTGTGAGTTTGAGGTTGTGATGTCTCATTGCAGTAGTAGAACATTATGTGTTATCAGAGTGTGTTTGTGTGCGTGTGTGTGTGTGTTTTGTGTGCGTGTGCATGTGTGTGTGTATGTGTGTGGGTGCGTGTGTAAGTTATGTCGAGTTCCCTCCAGGTTGAGGTCAGTTTCTCTCACAAGCTTTTACTGTCACACACTGCAGGGCTCCACGCTTTCCACCTGTCACCATGCCATTTGGCAAACAGCAGGATTTAGCACTCTGGAAATGTGTGTGCACGAGTGGAAGAGAGAGGAGAGAGAGAGAGAGAGAGAGAGAGAGAGAGAGAGAGAGAGAGAGAGAGAGATTAAAGGAAGAAAAAGGTTTTTAAGGTTTCCATGGCATCAGGTGTGTGTGTGTGGTACTTGTATGAGCAGGTCATGTATGTGTGAAAGGTTCAAGTGCAAAACATACTGAGTTGTGTGAGTATGACTATGTTTGTCTGTGTGTGTGTGTGTGTGTGTGTGTGTGTGTGTGTGTGTGTGTGTGTGTGTGTGTGTGTGTGTGTGTGTGTGTGTGTGTTTGTCTGTGTGTTTGTGTGTGTGTGTGTCTGTGTTGTGTGTGTGTGTCTTTGTGTGTGTCTGTGTGTGTTCAAGTTCAAGGTGTGCATGTGTGTGTGTGCGTGTGTGTGTGCATGCAAGTTTGTGTTTGTGGGGGCAAATCCTAATGCCATCTGTTCCCAGCTACTCAGGGTGTTGGTGTCACCTTAGTACTAAACGGGGACGGTCCATAGATTATTCACTGTTGTCCTCGCGCTCACCTCTACCCAACACACTGCACTACACTGGTGCGCTATGCTGCTGAACCTTAAAGATGAATGCACTTAACTGAATCTGACTATGGCTCCTCAATGGGAGCGCAATGACAGAAGTGACTACGGTACCAACCGCAGATAGTCTGTGTTGCTCTTGAGAATCGATCCTCACTTAAAAATATCAATATCAAGTATTTTATTGAATCGACGATTATCGCACTTGTCGTATGAATCAAATGCGTTTCTGATTCTGAAGAGGTGAGACTTGTCCCTCCCACTTCCTCTGCACACCGTCATAGCCAACCGGGCTGACCTGACACTCATTCAAAGGCTTTGAAATATCATCTTCCGACCTCCATATTTACCAACGTTCACATTTAGAAACCGCGCACGTTGTTTCGCCCGTTTTTCAGACGACCAAACTTTCTCCCGTTCCGCTTTTTCAGCCCGTCAATATTGAATCGCGTTTGATCGGCAGCACCCAGCGAGGCAGCGGGACGAGTCCGGAGAGCCGGGCGCGCCGCACCCGCGGAGCCACGGTCGGTGGCTGCGAGGCCGCCCCCACATCCCCTCTCTCCGACGCAGTGAACAGACGGAGAGCGCCGCCCTGACTGCCAGACAGGCGGCAAATCAAGCAGGCAACTGTCCCCGCCACCAGGAACTTAGTTGCCGGTGCCGAGGAACACTTTTTCACAGGAGAAACTAAGACTCCAAAATGTGACGGTTAGATAGTGGTAAACACGCTCATTTAACACTCGCTGCTCTTCAAAGTCTGATTAATAGACATGAGAGACAATCACGCTGAAACGGCCTTTACGCAAGTCGAATGAATTCGGCTGCTAAATGTTTTTATGTGCAAAACGACAAGCAAGAGTCAACACTTCTCCTCACCAACAACTATTCCCCTCTTCCCACCTGCCTCATCCCTCGGCGACTCCCACATCCCTCTCTTGCATCACTCCGCCTCCGCCCGACCCGCTTCCGCTCCTCCCTCGCCCCGTCCGCCTCTGCCGCGAGGCCATTCCCCCCCACCTTCTGGCGCCCCGTCCCCGCCTACGCCGCCGCCGCCTCCTCTTTTCTTCCCCTGGTTTCACTTTTTTCGGCCCCCCTCTCTCTTTCGCTCTCTGTCTCATCTCTTTCTCCCTGCCCCGCCCCCCTCCTCCTTTACCCTGCTCTCTGTTTTCGCTGTTTATTTCCTTTCTATCGTTCTTTCTTTCTCTCTCTGTCTCTGGTTCTCATCCATCCCCCTCTCTCATCGACTAACTTTCACTCCTGTAGGGGTGCGCTTTGTTCTCTGTGCTGTACCGGCCGGCTGAAGGCCTTTCCTGACCCGGAGCGTTATCTTCCGTTGATAACTGACAGCTCCCCCTAAGTGGGCTACAATGGAATTTTTCCATTAACCTTGTTTTCACAGAGTCAGCCACAACCGTGCGTGTGTGTGCGTATGTGTGTGTGTGTGTGTGTGTGTGTGTGTCTGTGTGTGTGTGTGTGTGTGTGTGTGAGCGAATACGTTAGAGTGAGTCTCAGCAACATTGGTCGGAAGAACTTTGATGGAAAGCGACGGTTCCCGCTGAGCCATAATTTCGCTGCAAAACACTTTTTCCCCCTCTGCCTGTGTGTGCGGCGTGGGCGGGTGTTTGTGATGGCATGCACCAAAGGAAGACCCATTGAATTTAATTTTTTTTTAACAAGCAACAAAGAAGACTGGTGTAGAAAAGGGTGAAAGACAATGACGGAAAGATGATGTAAAAAATGCAATTATGCAGATATAAACAGTATATATGTGTGTTTATGTGTGTGTGTGTGTGTGTGTGTGTGTGTGTGTGTGTGTGTGTGTGTGTGTGTGTGTGTGTGTGTGTGTGTGTGTGTGTTTGTGTGTGTGTGTGTGTGTGTGTGTGTGTGTGTGTGAGAGGAGTTGAGTTGAGTCCGGTCGAGTCCCAGATCAGTATTGCTCGACCGTGTTTCAACTAAATTCCAGCCATAAACCCAACCTCAAAGTAGCCCTCATGCTCCTCTTCCCGCTCTGGTTTTCGCTGGATTGTCCTGAGAGCAGCCTGGCTACCCTGAGCAGTGTTTGAAAATTCCATGAGAAACTAAAACCACGCAAGCCCCCACCCCGACATGCGTGAAATCTAGGTAGGTCAGACGCCCTGTGGAATAACACGTCCTCTATTGGGCTTTCAACTGGGAAAGACGATCAAAATGGTGATTATGGGCATTGCCTCTGGCAGCTGGTCTCGCGACGGGAGTCCAGGGGGTCCCAGCCCAAAGGATGAGTCATTCGTTTTACAAGACGGCAGCACCATTACAGAAGGTACAATAAAGACTGTTTTGATCGTAGTTTCACTGTCATCTCCCAAGCAATAGACACAAAATCATATCTAGCAATAAAAACGTTCTCAAATTGGGGTCCCAGAGACAAAATCCAATTAAATGGGATCCGTGGCCCAATGCATATCAAATCGAAGGTCCTTGAAAGGAAAAAGGTTGAGAATGAATTATTGGTGTGGGCCGATGGGGGAATTTCTCTACACGGAACTGATCAGGCATCGTCAGTAATAAACAGTTTTTGTACTTTAGTTAGTTCAGGTGGGTCGGTTCCTGTACAAGTTATTAAAAAGCCTAGAGGTCTACGCTAGTGCGCTGTGGGGATGGTGTGTGAGCAGCCACACCTGACCTGGATGGAGGTGATTTGGATCAGAGTTGCTGCATACCTGTTGTTCGTTGGTTGGTCTAATGAGCAACAGGTTAAAACCCCCATCCCCGCACACGCTCAGGAGAGGCGCACGTGTCACGACATGTTCTATCTGCTCCTGGGATAATTCCAGCAAGCCCACTCTCTACAATAAACTGGTGTTTACAACCCCCCCGTCTTCTGTGTCTCTGTGCCGGAGGGCCCTGAAAACGCCACTTGGGTCGCGTGTGGTGGTAAAAGTGCCACAGCTAGTCAGGATCTTCATTCGTACTTGAAGACAGGATTCGGCTGGAACGCAAGCGTAGGAACAGTTCATGTACTGTGGTGGGAAGATCTACTACATTCATTCAATAACTTACTTCACCTCTTTTTTTTTTTTTTTTCCCCCCAGCAGGCAATCATACCGCCCCTCCCCACCATTCGATCCCACTGCTCCACCGCTGCGAACTGCTGCATGTTTGTCAATTAAATTGTTTCAGCGTGCTGCCTGGGGTGTGATTGATGTGATTCACTCTCATATGGCAGTGAACTCGACATCCCCTCGAGGGGAAAGAACAGACGCAGAACACCCCACCTCCCAACCAAACCCGCGGCTTTCCGAATCAAAAGACAAGCTGCTCTTGTCAAGAGGGTCAACAGTAGAAAAACATACCAAATTGCCAGAGTTCTTACTAGCTGGAGGGCCCCCGCGCTTTAAAGTTCACAGCACATTAAAGTTGCATGAACGCCCCCTTTCACTAACTCGCTTACTAAATCACACCGCCCACTGCTGCGGCGAACTTCCAGGAGCTTTCGGCGTCCGGCCGCATTAACCGCACACCGGGATACAAACGCCGTGTCATTTTAAGGCACGTTGCGTGGTTCCCTTCACCATACGGAGCTGCGCGCCGATGCCGTGCCCTCTGCGTCGTTGACGTCTTCCTGGAGCTCGCGCAAAATGCGCCGCCCGCTGCTCCGTGCTCACGTCAGCGTGACGTGAGCATCCCATCACTCAACTCAATTCATGTTTTTTAACACAGCTGTTAGGCACGACGGGGCCCGGCAGTTACGTGCAACATGCAGGGATAGGATTAGAGTAATCTCACAACATCCATGCTCTAATCCATTTAAGTCACTGAATGCAAGGAAACCCACGGCACGGCAATCAGATGAGAAGTACTTGCGAGAGCTGAGCAAAGCATTTGTTTGGGGCACTTTGAAACATACAGTACATGGAAAAATAACCAGGACACACACACACGGACAGCACTCAAAAAAAATACGGCAAATGCTGAGGGATATACTGCGCGCGAGGACCCCGATTTTCAGGTTACGGAAATAATCACTGTTCTAATAAGGCGTCCGTAATCTGAGATACGTTTTCCTATCTAACGCTTCCCAAACAAAACCTCTTGTCAAAAGCCTCTGCTGAATGACGGAGATTACGCCGAACAGCCCCGAGGTAAATGTTGTATAAGCAGTCAGGAAAAGCAACAATACAACACGATACAGAGCGTGGAGTTTAAAACTGTACAGAGCAAACCGGCAGACACACATGACGGACGGAACGGAAAGCGTGAACAGAGACGTGTGCATGTGAGCGTGTGCACACGTGTATGTCTCTGCCCCCACACACACACACACACGCCAGCACAAACACACACACACACACACACACACACACGTGTATGCATGCACAGACACACACACACCCACGCACAGACACACACGCACAGTCACACGCACACAGTCACATACACATGCAAGTGCGCGCACACACACACGCGCGCACACACACAGTCACACACACACAGTCACATACACACACACGCACACAGTCACATACACACAGACACACACACACCCACGCAGACACACACGCACACACAGTCACATACACACACGCGAGCGCACACACACACACGCACGCGCGCACACCCACAGTCACATACACACACACAAACACGCACAGGCCCACAGTAACACACACACAGGCACACAGTCACATACACACAGGCACACACACAAGCACAGGCCCACACACACACACGCTGACACGCACATGCACACACAGTCACATACACATACACACACACAGTCACATACACACACAGATACACAAACACTCACACACGTACACACTTAAACAGGAGGAGTGCACGAATCAAGCTTTAACTCCAAGTGAAAGCTCTGCGCACCCATGTGTCGTTTCCGCCTGCAGAGCAAGCAGGAACCTCCATGATGCAGAGCTGCTGGGACAGCAGCTTCACGTGCGCGCACACCACACACACACACACACACACACACACACACACACACACACACACACACACACACACACACACTCTTCCATTTGTTTGCGTTTACCCACAAACGTGTGAATTGCAATCTCACGCAGACTTCCTTGCTGAAAAACCTAAATAACGTTGCTGGAGCACGCACGTCTTTGTCTGTTTTCTCCGTCTCCGCTTCACTTTTTCCTTCGCTCCGTCGCCTCCCTCCACTACGCAACACGCCCCTCCGTGGCGAGAAGATGCCGAGACGGGCGGATGCAGAAAAAGGTTACAAGCCGAGTAAGAAATGGAGAGAGGCAGAGAGAGGGAGACACGAGGGAGCAACAAAATCAAATGGAGAGAAAGAGAGAAAATCAATACCAGAAAAAAAGGAGGAAAAAGCAGAGAAAGATCCGTGGACACATCAGGGCTTTTCCAGCTGTATGCGCTCTGCTAGCGGGCGGAAACTGGAAATCTTGGGAATCTTAGCGCCATTTGATGAATAAACCAACACGCTGCGTTTTCCTGACTCTCTGCTGCAGATGCTGTTCAACTGAAGCTTCATCAGTAATGGCTGCACAACTTGCCAGTCTCCACAATGAGGATATAGATAATAATAATAATAATAATAACAATAACAATAACAACAACAACAACAATAATATTATTATTAATAATAATATCAATAATAATACATATTGCTGAAGTAAATATTGTCGTGTATTGCTATGTCCAGTTTATTCATGTTAAGTATGTATTACAGGTTTCGGAGGTTCCAAGGTTCCGAGGTTCTGTACTGCTACGTTCCCAAATCTGGGCTGTGTGATTCTATGCAGGGACGTTTGGAGCAGACTGAGGGGCTCTCTCCGACTGTGTCAGACCTGACGTCACTGAAAATTGTGGTACGCTCCGGGGAGAACGCCGCCGCCGGGGAGAGGGCGGAGGAAGTACCGGCGCTCCCGCTCGTACCATTGGCTTGTTACCGCCACATATTTTAGGCACAGTTTTCCGGGTTTCCTTTAAATGCAGCACCGGCTCAACTGTCTAGGTGTCGCGCTCGCAAGGGGCTGGAGGGGAGTGACCTCCGAGAGAAGAAGATCGGACTTCACAAACGTATTGGATGTCACAAAGCGGCCCGCTCCTCAAACTAATGAAATGCACAATGCCCTGTTTTCAAATTAACAACAAAGAGGAAAAGGTTTTTGGTCTCAAAGCAAATTTATTATCTTGTACAAGAGCCAGTGGTACAAGGGTTGGACCAGAGGCGTGCTGAAGAGCAGCTCTCTGGGATCAACCGTTTATTCTGGGTAGTCAGAGAATCTAAGGTCAGTTTGGCGTCAGAGATTCGTACGTGTTCAAGAAAAGGCAAACTCTGTGACGATCCGGAGGAATGAAGGAATGTACAGTTTATCTCTTTAGATAGATCACAGTGCCTACTGATATGTGATTACATAGATTTAGACATATAGTTCCACACACTTCATGTGTCATATGGTCATGGTCACATAACATAGCAAAGTAATTCATAAAATCCCCATCAATATTAAGTACTATATCGACTGAAAAGACGTCTGAAATGTCCCGGTTCTAACGAGTCCTCGACCATCCGTCCGTACGTAGCGCCCTCGTCGTGTTTCAGATACTTTTCAACCGAAAAAAACGGGAAGATAAAGGCAAGATAAAAAAAAAACAGCGCAATAACAACGGGGACCCAGCCCCGCGGGAAAGTAATGCCAAACGTTCTCAGCGAGGTCGACTCCCACCTTGTCAGGGCAGGAAAAACAAACAAACATGGGCCAGTATTTTTATTTTTTCCCCCCAGCAAAACATTCACGTCCTTCACATCCGCCTCAAAGCTCGTCAGACTCTGCCTCAAGTGTCCCAAAAGCCTTTCAGGGTTCTTGGTGTATCAATGACGTAAACATTTACACTCCAACGGGTAGCTTATGTTATTTAGAGTTCGATCGGTTGGGTCGTGTGTCCACTGTAAATGTTTCGCCTGCGGTTTTGTTTTTCAGCCCCATCGTAAAGTTATTCATATTTTCTGGTGGATAAATCCCAAT
>NC_137190.1:5931884-5996884 GCF_960531495.2 Zeus faber | reverse complement strand
CTGAGCCTGATTTCCTCTGAACACGCCTGTGGGACAGACACAGGGGCATCAGGCAGCGCCGCGCCAGTCACCCAGCCCCGATTTGATTTCAGACGTGGCCTCGTCGTCCACGCCTGAAATCAACGGACGTCTTCCACGCGTGTCCACGCCCCCGCCCCCCGCCGCCGCCGAAGAACCTTAAATCCTCCGACAGGAAAAATAAAAAAATAACAACTCAACCAACCCAGAGGCAACAGAGACAAACGTCAAGAAAGGGGAAGCGGGGGGGGATGCGCTTCCCTGGGCGGCTGGTAGAGCCGACGCACCTCGGCAAAGTTTTGCAATCTTGCCGGGGGAAAAAAAAAAGTTATTCCATAACGTGAGCGTTATGGAATAACTTCAGGACCGATTCTTATTTCTCGGGGCGTCGTCCGTGATTTACTGCGAGTACAGTGAAGGAGACGTCTTGCCTCGTGCACTATCCAAGCGTGAGACAAGATGTTTCCCTGTATTTTTTTTTTTCCCTTCGAAAAAGCTTGGGTGAGTGGGTACTAAGGAAAGAAAAAAAAAAAAGAAAACCACTTCTCTCCTCCATCTCGACAACACGGCGCTTACAGAACATGCAGGTCGGCACCGGAACACCAGGACGAGGCTTACCGTCAATCATCATGTAGATGAAAAACATTGGGAACTCGCATTCGATTCCGTCGAAAAGCTGCAGAGAGGGGGAGAGAGAGAGAGAGAGAGGGGAAACGCTTTACTTTTCTTTCCCCCTCCGGAGCATTGCAGGAAAAAATGAAGCGCGGGGACTTGAAAGCACCAAATCACACGACCGTCAGCCGGCGGTGGTTGCGAAAGGACAAAGATTCACAGAGAACGCATTCGGCCGCGACCGACGGGATCACGGGCACCGACGGCGGTTTGGTTTTAAGGACTCCTGAAGGTCGCGTGCGAGCGTGTCAATGTTAAAGCTTAGTTTGTGAACTAAGTGGAATAGGGAGCTGGACATTTCTGGGTCCACTCTCCACTCGGGATAGAACGCAGAGAAGCATGTTCTCGGTTTAGGGTTTTATCCCGGATCAAGGCACAAACACAAACTCAGCACGCACACACACACACACACACACACACACACTGACAGGTCGAGGGTTCGAGGGACGTTGACGCTCGACACACATTGGTGGAGGGAGAGATGGTTGCGACGTTTACATTCAGACACATAACAGAAGTTTTTAGTAAATCCACAGCACACAACAATTTGCAACCTGCAACAATTTTCACACCTAGTCCAAAGTTAATTTTCAATCAGGGAATCCCAATAAAGAAATGCAGAAATGCATGGTGAACATACTGTAAATAATTAATATTAATAAAAGGCTTAAATTGTACACATTAATCTTAAAAGCCTGCTGACCACAACAACACGGAGGCTTTGGGCCGGACCACCTGACAGTACTACTACCACTACTACTAATCTTCTTCTTTTTCTTTGGGCCGCTCTCGTTAGTGGTGGCCAAAGCGGATCATTTGCCTCCAACACCTTCTGCTCTGCGCATCTTCCTCCTTTACACCAACCGCTTGCGTGTCCTCCCTCGCCGCCTCCATAAAGCTTCTCTCCGGCTTCCTCTTTTCCTCTTGAACGGCAGCTCCATCCTCAGCCTCCTTCTCCCAATGTAACTCTCATCTCTCCTCCACACGGGTCCAAACCATCTCAATCATGCCTCTCTCGCTTTTCCACCAAACCGTCCAACCCGAGCTGTCCCTCTAATGTACTCATTCATTATCCTGTCCATCCTTGTCATTCCCAATGGAAACCTCAACATCCTCAACTCTGCCACCTCCAGGCACATGTATTCTGTCTTACTCCTGCTGACTTTCATTCCTCTTCTCTCTAATGCATGCCTCCACTTCTCCTCAACCTGCTCCCTACTCTACGGATCACAATGTCATCCGCGAACATCATAGTCCACGGAGACTCCTGCCTGATTTCATCTGTACATCACCAAACAAGAAAGGGCCCAGAGCTGATCCTTGATGCAATCCCACCTCCACTTTGAATGCCTTCATCACGCCTACTGCACACCTTACTACAGTCTGACTGCCCTCATACATATCCTGAACCACTCTTACGTACTTCTCTGCCACCCCCGACTTCCTCATGCAATACCACACTTCCTCTCTCGGCACCCTATCATATGCTTTCTCTAAATCCACAAAGACGCAGTGAAACTCCCTCTGGCATTCCGTGTACTTTTACGTACACGGAAAAGTACACGGAATGCTGAATTCCGTTCAGCATTCTTAAAGCAAACGTCACATCTGTAGTACTCTTTCCCGGCATGAAACCGTATTGCTGCTCGCTGATCCCCACCTCTCCTCTTAACCCAGCCTCCACTACCCTTTCCCATGGCTTCATGCTGTGGCTGATCAACTTTATTCCCCTGTAGTTACTACAGATCTGTACATCTTCCTTATTCTTGAAGATGGGTACCAGTACACTTCTTCTCCACTCCTCTGGCATCCTCTCCCTTTCCAGGATGGTGTCTTGTTAGCAACGCCACTGCCATCTCACCTAAACATTTCCATGCTTTCCCAGGTATGTCATCTGGGGCAACTGCCTTTCCACTCTTCATCTTCTTTAATGTTGTTCTCACCTCATCCTTGCTAATTTGCTGCACTTCTTGATCCACTATCACTCACACACTTGATCACTATCATCTACTCTTCTCTCTCTCTCATTTTCTTCATTCATCAACTCCTCAAAGTACACCTTCCACCTTCTCAACACCCTCTCCTCACTAGTCAGCACATTCCCATCATTAACCTTCATCCCCCGAACCTTCTGTACATCCTTCCCAGCTTGGTGCTTTTGTCTTGCCAATCGGTACAAATCCTTCCTCCTTCCTCCTTTGCCCGACCTCTCATACAACTCGTCGTATGCCTTTTCCTTTGCCACTTCACTTTCCGCCTTGCGGCGCATCAGCTTGTACTCCTGTCTACTTTCTTCATCTCTCTGACCATCCCATTTCTTCTTCACCAACGTCTTCTGCATTATGCTCTCTTGTACTTTCTCATTCCACCACCAAGAGTCCTTGTCTTCCTTCCTCTTCCTCTTCATGATACACCGAGTACCTTCTTGGCCATCTCCCTCACCACTTCTGCAGTTGTTTCCCAGTCATCTGGTAACTGTTCATTCCCACCTATCGCCTTCATTAACTCTTCCCGAAATTGCATGCAACACTCCTCCTTTCTCAACCCCCACCATTCTATCTTTGTCTCTTTCACTCTCTTCCTCTTCTTGGCCTCCAGTCATCCTGCAGACCACCATCCGATGCTGCTTAGCAACACACTCCCCTCCCACCACTTTGCAGTCACTAATATCTTTCAGATTGCACCTCCTGCATAAGATGTAGTCCACTTGTGTGCACCTTCCTCCACTCTTGTATGTCACCCTGTGTTCCTCCCTCTTCTTGAAATACATATTCAAAACAGCCAATTCCATCCTTTTGGCGAAATCCACCACCATCTGTCCTTCCACATTCCTCTCCTTGACACCATACCTCCCCGTCACCTTCTCGTCACCTGCTGTATGTCTCTGATCCCTTCGCCAACATGCCCATTGAGATCTGCTCCAACGACCGCTCTCTCTCCCTTGGGGACGCTCTCCACCACCACATCCAACTCACTAAAGATTCTTCTTTCTCTTCCGTCTCAAATCCAACTTGGGGAGCATATGCACTGACCACATTCATTATCACCCCATCAATTTAGAGCTTCATGCTCATCACTATGTCCGACACTCTCGTCACCTCATAAAACACTCTTGACATATTCTTTATTCAAAGCTATCCCGACTCCGTTTCTCCTGCCATCCTCTCCATGGTAGAACAGTTTGTACCCGGCTCTGATACTCCTGGCCTTACTCCCCTTCCACCTGGTCTCTTGTACACATAGCACATCTACCTTCCTTCTCTCCATCATGTCAGCCAGCTCTCTCTCTTTACCCTTCATAGCGCCAAAGTTCAAAGTTCCTTCGCTCAACTCTACTCTCCTACCCTTCTTCCTCTCCTGCTGTCTCCGGTCACGCATCCCCTCTTCTTCTTCTTTGGCACGCAGTAGCACAATTCTCGCTGGCACCCTGGCTAACGGCACCAGTGGCAGACGTTGTTAACCAGGGCCTCGACCGATCCGGTATGGAAGTCAGATTTGTTGTCCGCATGTTTCATTTGGCATGGTTTTTAAGCCGGATGCCCTTCCTGACGCAACCCTGTCTATTCATCCGGGCTTGGGACCAGCACTGATGATACACTGGCTACTACTACTCCTACTAATAATAATAATAACAATTATAAAAATAATAATAATACATGTTTTAATTATTATAGAAGAAGGCGGCAAGTCAATTGTGAGGCAGACTTCACTTAGGAAATGGATTTCCTTTAAATTACATTAACATCATGTTTTTAATCTGGCTGTGTGAATAAGTGAGAGGTGGGAAGGACAGCGGCAGGTTGGCAGCTGCTCAGTTTTGCTGCTCGGCTGAACGTGGAGAAGCCAACACTGTGAGCCAGGTGCTTGTGAGGCTTTTCCAACCAAGTGACATAAACACCATCACTTTAACTATTGAGGCATAAATCCTATTATGGATCTCACACACCTGGCTCACACAGCATGTCTCTCTCGCACACGCACACACACAATGTTTTCACAAGCATATAGGCGCACACTATGCACATATTCATAAACACACAAAGACACACACATTTTGATGTGTATTGATCTAGTGCGTTCAACCTTGCGTCATTATTACACCAGTGACACGTACGACTATTTAGATGTGTAGAACAATTGTTTCATCCATATGCTTGGGAGCGTTTTGGAGAGACATGTTTCATATCACTGTTCCTTTATTTCCTGGTTTGTAGCCAACTGTTACACTTACACAAAAGAGAGAAACCCTTAAAAAACTAAACAACCCTGCCGTGCCTGCTTGAAATTTTTTTATAATTTCCCTGAAAGATCCTGTCGACAAGTGACTCACACAGGAACATACACATGTATCTATCCTAACATTATATAACCCCCATTGTCACCTGATCAGTTTCAGTAAAAGCAGGAGATTCGATAGCCCCTTCCAGATCCATCGTTCCTGAAGTATTTTAAATGTGTGTGCATGCTTGTGTCTGTATGTATGTATGTATGTATGTATGTATGTATGTATGTATGTATGTATGTATGTATGTATGTATGTATGTATGTATGTATGTATGTGTGTGTGTGTGTGTGTGTGTGTGTGTGTGTGTACCAACCTAATTATAAATATCGTATAATAGCAGCCTGACTATCTCAGTTCCTCATCTTTTTCAATAATCTCCTTGGTGATGGGAGATAAGAGAGATTATCTCCTAATGAAATAAAGGATGATGGTGATTAAAACACACACACACACACACACACACACACACACACACACACACACACACACACACACACACACACACACACACACACACACACACACACACACACACACACACACACACACACACACACACACACACACGCAGTTCATACAGACATTGTAAACTGATATCGCTGGAGTGTTGTGTAAGTGTAGATGTACTTCTGTCCGCTGGCGTTTTCAGTAGCTTGGATGGAACAGGCACCGCATGAGCAGGTGTGCAGTGCTGCAAGGTGTGTGTCTCAGTGGAGACAAGAACAAAAAACACTAGATATGTGAGAGAGAGAGAGAGAGAGAGAGAGAGAGAGAGAGAGAGAGAGAGAGAGAGAGAGAGAAAATTGTTGAGAGAATTGGAAAGAATGGTGAGGCACTCCCATAAAAATGCAAATGGGCCCAGGACAGACTTGGTGCAGTACGACCATGCACTTGAAGTGAGGGCTTTTGGAGATGCAGCCAACATCTATTGCTTGCTGACTGAAGTGTTCTAGTTCAGATCAAAATCATAACCACTAGTAAACAAAACCTTATTCAAAAAAGGCCAAATAATGCATACTATAATTCCTATGCATTATACACATTAATAGGTCAGAATTTTGGAGTTACTGTTCAACAATTTCCCATGAAGCATTGATTAAAAATGAAAACAGTGCGGTGAACCACATAATCTAAAGCAGTGATTCTCCTTTTTCACATCAAGGATCCTCAATTTGATGCAAATTAGGCCTTGGACCCCATTTGATAAGGTTTTGTCTCTGGGATGCCAAGAAGATTTTTAATGTTTGATATGATTCAGTCCAAACTTCCATACCCCTCTATACTAAAGTTAAAAAATGATAACATGTTGACAATAATCACAAAACACTCAATATCGTACATTCTTTAACAGTGATAATGACTCGTTAATGACATAAGGATGACATCTAAATAGACCCTTAGGGGTCCCTGGACCCCACCTTAAAAACCACTGATCTAGGATGCATGTGTAGAAAATGAGTGCCCTGATCATGATAAAGCTGTGATGGTGGAGGTGTAGAGCGATCCAGCGGACACATCTGGATCTCTCTTGAGAGCTACAGTTGTGCTACTAACTTCACAGTATGAAGATAAATAGAGAAAGACAGAAACAGGCAAATTTAGAGAGGAGGAACAGACTGTGAACAGTTGGCTGCTGCAATCGAGCAAGAGACAGCGAGAGAGAGAGAGAGAAGCAGTGGTCCGCTGAGGCCTGTGCCGCTGGCCTGTGAGGGCTGTAAACAGGCAGCGATCCCTGGTGCTTTGTGGCTGAGCAGCTCCACTGATTGCTAAAACTGTCCATCACACAGGCTGCTGCTCCCCTTCAATGGTAAACAAGTGAGGACCACAGACATCTGCCCGACCGCGAATTTTCCCTCCGCCATCGACTTCAACTACAGTCGATATCCTTCACAGGAAAACCCGCTCTACAATCCGACCATTTTTAACAAGATAAAGAAGAGTCTGCATAAAACGACACAATCCGAAGTGTTACAGCTCCACATGTTGGATTTGCATGGTTTGGAAAAGCACACCAATGTGTGCTTCATTCATGTTGATTTTTAAGGAGAATGTTATTTTTCCAGAAAATAGAAAGGTGCCCTGCCTGTCTTTGGGTGGTGAGTCACAATAAAGCCAAAAGGTATGGGGGCATTCAATAATCTAAATAAGGGAAGGAAGGTGATTTAAAGCTGCTTCAAAGTGTTCCCGGTGTATGCCCTGCACGCCTCGATTGTGTGGGTGGAGGAGGCTTACGTCACCCAAGGACTCCCTTTTGAGATGAGCCTTTTGGTTGTTGTTTCCAAATCCAAGGTTGGGCCCTACACCTTTCCTTGGATGATGAAATGGGGACAGCCCAAAGCCTTTCAACTTTTTAAGACACATCCAACACATATTGCACGCAGTGGGAGTGGAGAGCAGCACTGCATCAAACTCCTGCCTGCATTTGCTAAAATAGATTGAAAACAAGAAGGGGGATCACTGGCATCGAAGCATCCTGCAGCTCACAGGTCGTGCTGTGCAGTCAGAGCAATTTTCGGTCGATAGAAACATTGAAAAACATAGCTTCTGCTGCAAATTATACACAGCAAAACATTTTATGCTTGAAGGTTATCCATTTCAGTATTTGTTACTTCTTTATGATTCAGCCCTGGCGCGATAAGCCTGCATGAGTATACATAGCACAAACAAATGAAAACTGGTGGTAATAAACTTAAAATATAGAGGCTATAACTGTAACTGCAAATAAATGCAAATACATGTACATCAAACAACAGTGACCTTTCTCCGTCAACTGGACCTCTTATGAACTTGTTGAGTTTGTGTTATGTGCTCATCGAAAAGAAGAAATGGAGATTTCAGTTCATGCTGGTTTTACACAGAAAAAGAGATCCAGTCCGATAATCCAAACGTGTCTAATCACCAGTACAAGGAAAACTACATTTTTTTTAATCAATATGGGTAATATCCAATTTACAGCATTATCATACGTGCCTCTATACATCTAATTTACATCATACGCTTCACTTGAGGTCATGAATATGTTGGCAAGACTAAAAGTAAAGAACCAATCAATGAACACAAAACACAACATGCAGAAACCATCCACAGTATCCTGTAGCTGTGAACTTCATTGATACTCCAGATCTTGAGAGGATCTTGACAGGAAAGGAATGTCTAACCCTAACATGCACGTCTTTTGGGGTGGAGGAAACTGGGGCACCCACAGGAAACCCACATGAACATGGGGAGAACACGCAAACTCCTTACAGAAAGGCCCCTGTCGGATTTAAATCCATCCGGATTCTAACCCAGAACCGTCTTGCTGTGAGGCAACAGTGCTTACCACTGAGCTGTCATGCCCCCAATTGAGCAGATAATTGGATCCATACCCCTGCAAAGACTGGCTCTGAAATAGAATTCTTGACAAAGAATTATATTTGAGCATATTTTAAAAAAAAACCACTTGCCTTTACTATGATTTATTTAGCAAAGGGTGTGTTTCTATGCAAATGGTTATTTTGCCTTTTTGCCCTATTTTGTTACCAATTTATCCCAGATTATATTTTTCCAGCCCTTAACAGTCTTGTAGACATATCAAGGTATTTATGTAATTTAAAAACCCTGTAGATATAAACACAGACTGTATATATATGTATTGGTTGTGCTACAGACACTGTCCATTTATTTCTGGGTAGAATAACAGACCAAATTCTGGCCAAATGTGACGCACTGCAGATTTAAGGTACTTTTGATGCCGTAGGTGACTTTTCACATCATTTGGAAGTGGAGAATCAAAGCTTCAAAACAAGGTGTCACTTGTGTGAATCAAGCAAATATTTTTAAAGCTATGACATGTTCATGACGAAGATGCGGCAAACTGTGTTTCTGAGATAACCACCCTCAAAGTTTTCCCAACACTTGGCTTCATTCAGCCAGCTCTCAGAATGCAGATGGATTGGAGGACCAACAGAGGCACATGGCTACCTGCCACATGGCTACTTGACACCCTGCTGAATGGACACTTGATACCCTGCTGAATGGGGCAATCTCTGCATTGTTCTAGTGTTTTGAGGGAATGTTGATGAGCATCATTGACACACAACCTCTTTGTTTTAAGAAAAACATACAGTATATTCAGTAAGAATATACTCTATGTTTTATAAATGTGGAATTATTTAGGAGTTTGAAAGTGCGGACAACACAGCAAAAAGTACTGTCAATAATATTAGTCTTTGTATATCAATCTCGGTGTGTCATCTAATATATAAATGTGTGTATGCCAAATATCTTCAAAATTCTTGGAGTTATTATGTTGGTTAACCCAACCCTACATTTTATTTTTGCCCCTGGCTGCATTTGCAGGTAAACTTGAGAATCTTGTCCATTGCTACTTGTTCATAGTCTGCATCACCACCCTCAAAGTCACGTCACATAAAATGAGGTCCGGGATAACGCCGGTATCAGATTCATCATTGCTGTTGGAGAACTGACTATCATCGCGGAAAATGAAGTCCAGTACACGCTGCTTACACTGACTTGGATCTATCGCACTGGTCAGATTATGGTCTGCGATATGATGTAGATCTGCCATCCGCTCCTGATAATCCATTACAACACGAAGATGAAAGTTTTCACAGACAAGAGAAACTGAAGGCTCCTCATCTTGTTTATGGAAGTGATGTGAGCTCTTCTTCTTTGCGTGTTACGCCGCTTACATAACGAATCCAGGTGGTTTGTATAAAACACGTAAGATTTAAAGGTTGAACTCTATCAAAACGATTTGACATTGTGACTTCACATCACATGGAATATGGATGAATGCTGAATCCTTTAAAGGAAACCATCGATCGGCGTTGTTCTGCGCTGTTCAGCGTCTTAGTAAGTGAACTGCATTTCCCCATGCAATCTAACAGGAACATTTAACTTGATGATTTAACATTTATCTAGTATCTGTATGTCAAACTCGGCTTTGAAAATACATTGAGAGATTAAAAAAAAAACACAAAGGAACTCGAATCTGGAAAAATCACATTTTCCTTCTAGAAAGGATTTTTCAACTAATTTGGCAGCTCGTGGAGATTTTAGGAATGGGCAACAAGTTGGATTTTACTGCGGTGGGTCACAAATATAAAATATGTGTTCACAACAGATGTCAATTCAGCTATGATGATATATTTTTGGAGGATATGATTATATCTTGCTTTCAGTTTGTCTTAACATTATTCTGAGCTCATTGCGTACACAACCACTCACTATAAGAAGATTCAATTCCCAAATAAATATTTGCCTGATGACAGTCTTGGGACGAAGACATCCCACCAACTTGCAAAGCTGGCATTCAAGCTGGAGGTGTTCACTTGAAGGTTGTACCTTTAGAGCGTCGGCACAAAACTACACTGAGAAAGATCACTATTCAGCCTTTAAGAGGGAGTACAATAACATAGCCCAACATGAAGAGAATTCTGCTCTTCGAATGGAGATTCCCCCCCACCAGTTCCAACATCCTCAGGGAACAATCAGCTTACCATGAGAAAGATCTTCACTGCAGCATCCTGAGTGCAGGCTGAAGCAATATTCAGCATTTCCTTCCCATTAGGTGGACTCACATCAAGCTCTTTCTCTCTTGCCCCATGGTTACCTTAATTTTCGGTTAAACCCTGTTCACCAAGCTTAAATCTACTCAGAAACCCTTGATTTAAAAAAAACAATTATTTCTTTTGCTGCATAGCTTGTTGTTCTGGTGCAGTACAGAATTAGTGGGTTATGCGCTTGCCATCCTTTTTTGAAAAATCCCCAAACTCCGCAACCCACCATTTCCAGCTTGCTCTCAAAAATCTCTTTTGCCATTCTATCACATTCTGGAAATTTGTGAGCGCTGGATACCATCCAATTTTCAGCATCGACAGCCCCATGGCATCCGCACTTCACTTTAATCTCCCAGCCCTGAGTTTCAGTCACATATCGACTGATGTTCTGCAAACTTTGGTTTGTGACCTGCTGGATTTCATCCAATTTAAATATACTATGAAGTGCCTAGGTCTGTCTCAGTGTATCCTGTGGTGATTGCTCTCGGGGCAGATTATAAATCGCTCAAAATGAATTGAGCTTTGGGGAACTCTGAATGGTAATGCTCATGCTACATACATACAGTATGAGTCTGTAAGTCGGTCATCTGCAAGTCATCTCCCATTAGCCCACCGAGAGAACTATAATTCATATGGGCATTAATTATGTGGTTGAATTCACCTACCACAGCAATTACCCTCACGGCTGAGATACAACTTACTTGCCATTCTTCTTATAATTATTCACATTTAGAGTTGAGTGCAAACAGGGCAGGAACAAAATGGCAGCTACATCATTACACATACGCATCCATGCAGTTAGCTGTTACTGTCTTCAACAGAAAATAATGCCAATCTCGCCCAACCTCACACATATTAATTGTTAATAGGGATTTTTAAAGTGACATATGTTACATGTGCTGGGTAATTTGGGGCTTGTAAATAGCAACTTAGTTAATCATCCTTAATTCATTTTTAAAATGTCAAGAAACTGCTTGTCTACTCTGCCATCTGTCCTGCATTTCTGAGCTTATTAATTCTGGGAGGTCAGTGTTCAGCTAATATAATGCTTTAAGTTGCTTTGCTGCCTGGATTCAGTGTTGCTTTGCTTAGCAAGCTATTTCTGGTAATGCACCATCATTTGGCCAGAGTCACGTGCAATTCCCATAAGTAAACATGTCAGTGCATTGAAAAATAATAAAAATCCCCATGATATCATCATTCAAACTGGGCTGACAGTAGAGACTGCAGTACCTCTGTATGAATGACTGAATTTATACGTTACTTCGGTGCCATCCTACCACCCCACTGCTACATATTCTATTTACTTCCAGACTATAAGTAATACATTTCTTGGTTCCCTATAGGTAATTCAATACTGATTAAATTAAACAGTAGAGCAAAATTCAATATTTATAGCCAAGGAAAGCTCATTTATATAAACACTGTGCTTCTTTTGGAGTATATCCTCTTCTATGTAATTATCTCTTCCAAAGGTCCTTCGTTCATCTTTCATAGGGCTCCTCGCTGTCCTTAATCTCACTAAACATTTTAATTTGTGGATAGTTGAGGACACCATAAAATTAATTCCGGATTTCATTAAGTTTGTACATTTGGCACAGTGTTCTCTTCCTCTGCGCCCACACAACAACTAATCAGAACATGAAGATGGAGGATACCTCAACTAAGGGTAGCATGTAGGGACAAGAGACTAGGCATGCGGAGAATTTCAGAACCAACAACAGATTCAGTTACACAAAAAAGTACATAATTGTGGTCTCACAAACCCATCTCTGTCCTGCACTTAGGAAACAGTAACCGTACATAACCCTGTCTCTAAATGCAAAGCGATTGACTTCATTTCTCTCTGTGTACACGTCCTCACATCCTAAACTCTGACAAGGCTCATATCCTTCTCTTGTGCACGCACCATTTGTTAAAACGTCCCGCTCAAACACTTTTTGGGAAGCCTGTTTGCACGGATCTCAATTATCCTGTTCCGCAGTCTCATCACACAGACGTTCCCGTGGCCCTCGCAGGACTCCAAAACCCACATCTCCTGAATAAGCAAGGATTGGTGCATATTTATGAACAGCCAAAACGTGTCTAATAGCTCTATTCTGAATTAATTCACATGCTGGATATTTCTAAGAGCCCCGTAACGCCGCATCTTAATCTAAGACTGGAGACACATGCTTAGTCGAGTTTAGAACATATACAGAATTCGGCATGTTTAAGCATCTTAACTTTAGTGCTCTGCAGCCTGAACAGAAACGACTGTGGAGCATTTCACAAAAGTCATGCTTAATTTGTGATTCATTTGTGATTCATTCATTTGTGTGTTATTTTCAATATTGACAGTATTTCCCATGATCTGGCTTTCTTTCTCAGTATTAAAATTGGTATTAATGGGTACAGGTTTGTACCCGTTTCTGAATTGCAATACTTATTTATGGTCATTCTCCACTTATCCCAGTATTTGTTGCATGAAAAAAGGATCAATCATCCTCAACATCCTCTGGCATCTCCTCTTATGATTCATCCAGCAAAACAACATCATCATAATCCAGAGAATGATGGTTATACTAACAATGACACCACAAATCATAAATAAAGAATCTGAAGAAATACTTCTGTTTGAAACAAATACAGATGTTAATACATATGAAGTAATTAGGCAGGGATTGATCAAGGAAACACATTTATGCAGGTTTATGAATGTTGTGTTTTGGTTATTGTGCACTCATTGTGGAAGAGAAACAGAAAGGCCAGTCCAACCTGTCTATCACAACCGACATCTATGTTCTAATAGAATATACTGGGTCATACTGAATATCATTGTTCATCAAAGGAACAAAAGTGTGAAACCAGTTCTGGGCCATATACCGGTATTTGACGCCCAGTCGCCCACAGGTGAGGCAGAGACATGGGCGCTAAAAGGAAAGACCCCCGACACCCACCTTCATCTCAGCAGGCTTGTAGTAGCGGCGGTTCTTGTCCTCGTTTGCGGTGCGGTAGCCGTCACGGAGGAAGCGCTTGAAGCCATACTTTCCGCGCAGCTTGCGTACGATCTTGTCCAGCGTCTGGCTGTAGAGGGCGTCGTCGTCCACTGCGAAGGCCGGGTAGCTGATGGTGGGCAGCAGTGCTGCATCTGTGTTCTTTGGAAGAAAAGAATAACCAGACGGTTCACAAAAGTTTTGTCGACTGTCGTCCTTGAATATTCTTGTTCTGTGCGGCCTGCATCTGAAAAACAATTGCATTCAAGTTGAAAAGCTATCATATTGATAGCATCACTAAACTGATTTTTTGGTCACGCATGAAAATTATACATTATTATACAATTATACAGATATATAGAATTAACAATGACAAAATCCATTTTCAGTAAATTAATGACTATATTATCAAATGTGTAATTTCACCATGAGCAATTCAATAGAACCAAAAACTATGCTTAGCATGCACAGACAGACAGACAGACAGACAGACAGACAGACAGACAGACAGACAGACAGACAGGCAGACAGGCAGACAGGCAGACAGATCATGAATCTACTCTCCCTCTCCTCACTCTTCAAATAGCAGTTTGAGTCAGATAAGCTTGAATATTCAGTCAGTCAGTCAGTCAGTCACTCAATTTTAGGTGCTCAGAGCTCAAACAGATGCTTTCACGCCACTTAGTGTGTTTCATAAAAAGGAGCTTAATCCACAATGTGGAGGTGACCGTGGCGGACACAGTCAGGGCGAATGGCAGATTGGAGTTTAAAGAGCTTTTTGTGATCCGCTACGATTCATTTGTAACTACACTTCATTGGTTAACAGGAGAAACGTATTCTATGTCATTACAAGCAAAAAAAAAAGAGCTTCTATAGATGTGACCCGAACCCTAAACCTAACTCTTAACCTGACGGAGGGAGGGGAAGGAGGGATGTGATCAAACTGAAAACAAAACCAACAAAGATGATGAATATGAATATACTATTCAAATTGGGTTGGAAAATGTGGCGCAGGCTGGTGAAACGGAAAGGTGAAAAGCATCATTTTCAAAATCTGCTAAAAGAGGTATCATTTCGTCCAATGAATGGTCAAGTAAATGTAATCGGGTATATCTACTGTAAAAGGGGTTACAGGCCACCTCTGCTGCTGAACTTCATGACCATCGCAGCCTTCCCCCTAATTGCTGCTCTCCCTCTCCAAAAGCCGCCACATTCCTCACATGTAAGTCTGAGTCTCATGCATAATGAACTGTTCCAGTCTCACCTGCATAAACCATGAGAGGCCTCCACACCACCCATCACATCCACACACCTCCGGCCACTGCCACCTAATTTTCCCACCTCCAGCATTATGCTCCTCCATCCCTCCATCCATCACTCCTGCCATCCCTCCTCCACTCCCCCCCCCATTCTCCATAAATACGTCGTGTTATTTAGCTGCTGCCTTCCACGTCTCATCACGCTCATTTCCCGCGTGCTCGCAGCAGCCCCGGGCGCTTGAGACGCGCCTCTTGTTGTGAAGTGATGATTTGTCTGCCGAGGAGCTTGGAGATTGAATCCTCAGATTGGCACTCAGTCCTTTCCATCCCTTTCCAAACATCTCACCTCCCGCTCGCCTTCCTTGCACCCACTCACCTTGATCCAACTGTTGGTCCGTCTACCACAGGGGAAATACACATAAGGGTAAATAACTGCATCATCTGGACGCAGGTTGAATTTATTTCGTTTGCCGGAAAAGGCGTGATTTGAAATATAACTAGGTCAAATAAAGTACATGTAGATGCTGGGCTGAGATAATCAGTATGGAAGATTGAGTGATGTTGATCGAGTGATGTACAATGGTCCACAAATGCATTCATAAAAACATAATAATGATAACAAAAAATAATGTTTCCTCTTCGGGAACAGACAGAGATCTCTATGAAAGGTTGTTTGCTTATTATAGTTGAGGGTTCTGAGTTTGGAGACGCCTGCCCAGGGTGCGTGGCTGACCGTGGAGTTTGCATGTTCTCCCCGCGTTCATGTGGTTTTCTGAGTATAAAAAGTATAATATTGTATATACAAACTGCACCCTCGAACGAGGACTGGCCTTTGGACTCGAGGGGGCCAGTGGAGGACGGCCGTCTACCTCTCCCCCATTGTTGAAATTCAGAGGAAAGATTCTGAGGAAATTTCTATTGTGAGCCGTGTGCACGTTCGATTTTTACGGCTGCCTCTACATTTTAAAGAGAGCCGTGTTCATTTGTGTGTCGCACAAAGGCTCATTAGGCTTATTCCTGGCAGTCAGTCGGGTCCGTGTAGACAATTAGTGAACTGAAAAAAAAAAAAAAAATGTTTCCAATACATCAATCCGTAGACGCAGACAGGGAGACAGACAGACAGAAAGACAAATGGACAGACAGTGAGGAAGCAGTCAGGCAGACGGATAGACTCACGTGGGAGCGGGACTCTCGAGGGAGCAGTGAGCTGAGGGTCTGCCTGTTTCTGTTGTGGGCGTCCAGGTCCACAAAGATCACCGACCAGGAGCAGCCCTGTGCACACACACGGAGCCACATCCGCATCAGGGCTCGAGGATCCTTCACACCCACAAACAGGCCGACACCGGCTGGAGGGAACAGGCTCTGTGTGGCCAACACAAACGTACGACGCCTCCGGAAACCGCTCGGCAACAACTCGCTCATACACACCGACTGCGTTTCACGTTTCACAAAACACATTTAGCAGCTCAGAAACGATAAAAAGAGGACACCTTTGAAACGCCTCCGCCATCACACCCCACACCTCCACAGATCAAAACCAGCCATCAGGAGTGCAGCTCTTACAGTTCTGTGCACAGCCACTACCCCAATCCCGCTGATGATATTTTTGGGCCGTCGAACTGAAAACACGCGGCGGTGTGTGTGAAGAGCGGCGTGGGAGTACTTCGACAGAATCGGTGATGAGGTCACCCGGCCACTTCACGGCGACCTGGTCAGCGTCGAACACTGTAGCGCCGTACTTAAAAGCCCCTCTTTCAAAGGGGCTGAGTTTCATGTTTTTACTCACAAGCGCAGCGAAGCAAAAGATTCCTGGTTTGAAAAGAGCTTGTAATTCTGCCCCAGGCCATTCCATCAGTGGAGCTTACATAAAGCAGGAACCTAGAGTCTCTCCTCAACCTGCTAAGCAATTTCTAATGTACTGCCAGTGCATAATAGATGAATATTTCCAGGGCCCGTTTTTCCAAAACAGGTCCGTGCGGGGCTTTTAGTCAAATCAGCAAGCTTCCTGTAGCTATTTGCATTTTGCAGTGGATTGTGGGGCACAAGTGAGTGGTTGTGACAAGGCGGTGGAGTGGGCCTTAGCCCCGACCAGGACATTTTAACTCCTAGTGCTGAAGCAGTGATTCGGTCCGGAGACGAGGGGGGTGGATGTGGATTTCAATCGGTGGTCTGACATTGTACTTTATACAGAACTGACGGGATAAAACATCTTCAGTTCTCATTAGTTCTCGCTAGAAACCAGTGTGTCCTGCACCAACAAGTCAACCGGATTTAGACTGAAAAGATAAATGTTTGTATAAAGTCTCAGGGTGAGTAAACCACCATTATTAATAATCATGGCAGTCATACCACTAATTAGTTTGCTTTCCTTTAGTTCAATTTGTTAATTGATTTTAATATGTTTGGCCCTGTTCTTTCGGGAAAACATGAATTACTGATCCTATCTGGACAATGAACTATTGTTTTTGTTGATGCTGACTGCACTGACAACATACTACTGACCTTATTCTGATTCCTTACAGCTATCTTGCACTTGTATCTGGCTGAATTTAAATGTAATTTATAAACAGGTGCTCAGGCACTTGAATTTGAGGTTGCTCCAATGGTCGATGAATGCTTTTATTGTTCCTAGCCTCTCATATAACTAGACCTCTCACATGCTAAACCAATAAATGTAAAATGTAAATGTAATTAGTTTAGTTGACTCAGCTGTGTTTAGCGTCGTTGGAAATGTATTGCAGTCAGGATTTGATATGATTACCTTCAAAATAAGTAAATAAATACATATAAAAAAAGCAGTGGTCTTCAACTACTTTGAGAGAAATATCACCTGTCGATTTAGAACATACATGTTGCATTGTCTCTTTTAAATCAATTGCGCACACAACATATCGGATCATCTGCATTTAAAACTTCAGCTTCTCCTCTCACCTTGTGACCTATGAGAAAGGATGCAAATTTAAATAATGATGAATAGTGGTTTTTTTTTTTTTTTTTTTTTTTTCAATGTTTCATTCATTCATTGTTTTATAAATATTATAATATTGTCTGGTTAAAGAGCTCATTCACACATTTCAGAAAATCCTTAATATGAAGAGTTTTAAGCCTGGAGTCATAACAACCAACTACGAGATGACCATAAAACATTTAATTCATAAAAAATAATATTGGAAAAAAGGAAAAAAGGCAAAGATAGAAGACTGTGTCTACAGTACATATATTCAGTCTTGTACCTTTGGCTTTTTTCCATTTTACAAAAAAAAAATAAAAGTTAAAAATCCCAATTGTTTTTGCTTCAAGCAAATTTCAGTTTTCTGTTTTCAGTTTTATGGTCACGATTCATCTTGGATGGTTTGGTTCCAGGCTTACAATCCATAATTTTAAGCGTATTCATAATACACAGCATCTATCTTTTGTTGTATTTGTTGTCTTGACGGATAAATAACTATTAGAGTGTGCAAAATGCATTGATTTCAATTTAGCGCTATTTAACAGGAGAAAAATCGGACAATCGTGCTCCGGGACACGATTCAATAGATTCGATTTTGTGACTATAAGCACGAAAATACATGTAACCGGGTTACACACACACACACACACACACACACACAACCACACACACACACACAACCACACACACACGCACACACGCACACACACACACACACACGCACACACACGCATGCACGCACGCACGCACCCGCACACACTGACACACAAACAGACTGACGCACATATGTGTGTTTACAAATATTATTCGTAAACACACAAAGGCACACACACTTTTTAATGTGTATTAAAGAGTGTGTATGTATTTGTAGAGTTTCTGATAAATGCATTTCCAGGAATGGTTACGCTAATGGAATAACTAGGTCAAAAAAAGTACATTTTATTCTTTTCAGTTTGGCCACATTTGCAATAGTTCCCACCGACAGAGAAGAGAAAAGAAGCAATAAAAACACAACAGACATAATAAGTGGCAGCTTTCTAAGTGAAAGGATTCACTTTCCTTTCCATTCCAAGGTATGATGGATGTTCCCCGGCTCTGGAATCTGCTCCAGACAGCAAAACAAATACATCCGCTAATGGACGTTGGGATGCAGACTGGGGGGGGATTCAGGGAGAAAGCGCAGTGGGGGCCATCGATCAAAGAAGGTGTAGCTACAGCACTCGGAGTGGAGCTGCTCGGCACGACCGCGGGTCTGGATTGTGCTCCACTCAGAAAACATTCAAGTGGAAGGAGGGATGGCGGCGTTAATGACACTGAGGATATCCAGTCATTTAGACGGCCGCGACATGTATGAAACCCCTTCTTCTGCACGGCGCGGGCTGGGGGGAGGAGGGTGGGGCGGGGGGCGGGGGGACAAAGGCGATCGTCAAGCACATCTCGGTGATGTACGAGGCACCATAATGGCCGTTTGCAGATTGGAAATAGAAAACATGAGCTTAATCCTCCTCATAACGGCTTTGTCATTAAGCTAAGCCGCTGAACTGGAAGTTGAGACGGGCGAGGAGGAAAGGAATGAGCGCGAGGGAGAGGACATTACTGGAATACCTGATTGCCGAAAAGGTTGAATCCGTTGATGGCCTCCAGAGCAGCTTTGGCCAGGCCCACGGAACTGTGGAGACACAAGACAACAAAGGTGAGCACACGATTCGAGAGCACTGAGGCTCAAACCACCAAACCACTGGGGCTCAAACCACTCGGTTTGAGCCTCAATCGACCCACTGCGTGAAAAAGGAAAAATGCCAGGAAGTGGGTGATTAGGATGCGTCTGCCCTGTGGCGCACCACTTCCAAAATGCTTATAGCTACTGTAACTATGAATACAGAAATAGGTGACAGAACAACGTCATAAAGCGCGACATTAATGAAAAAAATCACTGTCTTTATTGTAAAATGTTTGGAGTTCGCTGTGGTCTCAGTGTCCCCGCTCACTCAATGCTGGTTGTTTGGGATTAGGCCGTTCTCTTTTTCCTTCGATTTTTGTTCAGTTAGGGACGTAGAGATCCACTATCGGTACTTCATGCGTGTGCTGATTTCAACCAATAGGTGGTGCTCAGTGACACTATCTGTAATGCCCATTTGATTATGATAATATTGACCAGGATTGATGTCTTTCATTCGAGAACAGTCATACCATCAATTTACACCTCTCAAAAACCTGTTCTCATGCACAGTAACTCTTAGATTTCATACCACTGCACAAGAAGCAGAGCACAGGATGTGAACTCGTTTCAACACCAACCCAACGGCCAAGTTTGACATTGCATGAATAAATACATGTATTAACAAATGAAATACACAGTGATGCTAGGAACTGATGCCATGTGAGATTGGGGCTGACTCGCCCAAAGGAGTTCAGAGTTGAGGGTATGAATGATTCCAAACAACAATCGATTCAAATATTCAATAAAGCTCACAGCTCCTTGGAGTGTGGCCTTCCGAAGATAATGGATCTCTTTAAAAACACTATTGAATTTCACACCGGCTGGCCACTGTGATTGTGATGCAGACAAAATGGGAATCAATTCCACTGTCATTTGGCTTCCCTTTCTTCCCTGCACAGATAGATCGCCCTGAGGGGAGGAAAAAAGGAGGTAAAAAGAAAGGACACTTGGACACAACGCCGGAAGATCAACATATTCTATCTCCGTCCCCGTCCTCTCTCTCTCTCTCTCTCTCTCTCTCTCTCTCTCTCTCTCTCTCTCTCTCTCTCTCTCTCTCTCTCTCTCTCTCTCTCTCTCTCTCTCTCTCTCTCTCTCTCTCTCTCTCTCTCTCTCTCTCTCTCTCTCTCTCTCTCTCTCTCTCTCTCTCTCTCTCTCTCTCTCTCTCTCTGTGTGTGTGTGGTGTGTGTGTGTGTGTGTGTAGAGCAAGTGGACATGTGGGCTCTAGGAAAGCCTATCGATTTTCTGACCAAACTGCTTGCTGCATATGCTGCTAGATGGCTGCTTGCACCTCAGCGAGAGCGAGGGAGAGAGAGGTAGAGAGCGAGGTAGAAAAGTTGAAGGAGAGAAAGAGATAGAGAGAGAAGAGTGGAAGAGCAAGAGAAAGAGAGAGAGATAGAGAGAGAGAGAGAGAGAGGGAATTACTTGATGGTTTGGGTAATGAAGAGAGAAGAAAAAAGCAGCACAATGGAACAGTTTCAGTGGACAATCAGCTTCCTCTTCCAATCAGAAATATCTCTCCAGAGATGAGTCGAGAACAACACAAAACATACACCACGCATTTAAAATACATACAATTTGTGTGCATTATGGTGTGCATGGCCCCTGTGGGACATTAAAATTACTGCTCATCTCTTCCACAGCATTCTCTGCAAATAAACAAACACACTTGGTCACAGTGTTGTCAGGTTCCGTAAGAGGAATTATGCAATGGGACGTGCAAGTGCATCACCCGCCCAAGTGCAAGTTCAAGTTCAAGAGATTATTTGTCACATACATATACATACGGTCATACATATATGCTGTGAAATGTCATGACACCCGGTGATTACGCACTAAGCTCTATAAATACTAAAAAATACCAAAATGTGCGTAATCGACACAAGGTGCTCGCGCAGGCAGCCGCAAGGGGAGGCGCCACAATCGCGATTCTGGGTCCTATAATTATATAATAGAATTAATTGACTGTGTTGTATTAAAGAGGGTAATTATCTGCCAGGAAAACAAAGGAAAACAGCGACAAACAATACTGCAAACAGGTGAATGTCCCTCTTCACAATGTTAACTCTTAACATTGTGTCATACTTCCTGCTGGATATCTTGGAAAGCTGTTGCCAATAGCCCTTGGTTTACTGGCAGGGCCGGTTCTGAGCATAGGCCAGATAGGCGGTCGCCTCGGGCGCCAATCATCCTTGGAGCCAAGAGGAGTGAATAAAAATTAAAGAAAATAAAATCATGGGCGAAAATGTAACAGCAACCAGGGATGGCCGTGACCCTTTTATCGAACATTCCTCTTTATCTCGCTGTTTCCTCACACTACAACCAGCAACAAGTGAACATCTCCGCGTCCCTCTCCCCCACTCCTCTCCACCCGCATCCTCCCTGCACAGAACCACCCAGGACCCGCCCTCTCACCCTCTTTTCTGGACACCTCGCCCCATTAAGATGAACTGATGCAAATGACACACAACGCACCAATCAACTGGACACACATGTACACACTGCGTTACAATACTTAAATAAAGACCGAAAAAAGAATAACAATAACAAAAAAAAACAAAAAACTGTGGAAAATTGGTATGTCGTAGAAATTAAAAATGGATGACAAACAAGTGATGATTTAAATGATTTACTTAAATGCATAAAAATTCACCAAAATGTGAGAATTAAGTTCTCTGAAACGGGGGAGGATCCCCAGACTCTGAGATAATGTTGGGGGCAGTGTCGGATGGCAGGTTTGGGTGGAGTTTGGGCGGTGAGGTGGGGGGCGGGTGGGGGGTGATGCACCTGTACAGAATGTTGTGCTATGTGCACACTGCGGGGGCCTCCGGGGTGGCACCTTCTACAGATCTTGCCTAGGGCTCCAAAAAGGATAGAGCCGGCCCTGTTTGCCGGAGAATAAAAAACATGCTTCCAGGAGATAAGGAGTGGCAGAAATTGAGGATCTTTATCAAGACACTGAAAGAGGAAAGAGAGAGGCCAATTCGACCTTGGATAATAGATCAACAAGCCACGCACGTGCATTTCAGTGCCGACACAAGACACGCACGCGCGCACACACACACACACACACACACACACACACACACACACACACACACACACACACACACACACACACACACACACACACACACACACACACACACACACACACACACACACACACACACACAGGTGCTTCATCTAGATTAGATGCACTTCACATTTTAAACATGTTCCCATGTCTTTGTTGCCCATATTAGTCACTGTGATAGTGGCGCACAAGACTGATGATCCATACTCCATCCATTTTTGGAATATCATCACCAGAAAAAACCTAAACAAAAACATATACAATCAGAGATATCAAGGTTTATGGGCGCCGTTTCCAAAAGCTGATTTTGTTGAGTTTCCAAGAGCGACGGAACAGAGTGAGCGTCTGGAGAGTTAACGTCAATTGAGCGATTAAGGGGCGTGGTCTAAGGTCCGCTGGACCACGCCGTTCCAGCAGGACTCCGCCCACCTGCTGAGTGAGGTTCGACCAGGAAGAGGGGGCGGGACGAAATGAAACTTTTTGGCTAATGCTGCATTCGATTGATGTTAGAACTCATACAAGGACAAGTGACAAGGAACGGCCGTCAGTATTCAAGTCAGCCTTCCATTTCGGAATATCTGAGGAAGATCGTCCGGGTGTGAGTTTCCTGACCTGACTTCACAGAAACAACGTTCCCTTTGCACTGTTTTTCATTTGAAAACAGGTCTAACTTTTTTAACTACTCCGAATTCTATTAAAACTATCAGTGTCAAGGTGTCAAAACTACAGCGGGCACCCATGTTTTCCCCAAACAGCGGCGATGGAACATGTCTAGCTCGGAAGCGGGGGCTCCGGCATCAGAATTACCGGGTTCAGGCGTCGGACGCTTTTTAATTATTACTGTTGACATTTATTCCGGGGTCATTTCGTGCCAATTCACAATCGACATCAACTTTCAAAACAACCTGGCCAAACATCTGAAACCTCGGTTCGCCGCACAATTATCAGACATCTGAATACATCCATCGACGGAGTAAACATGTTTTTAATTTCGGCGTGGTATTTTCACTGGTTTTCAAGTTAATTAGGGTGGGGAAACTGCAGACGTGTGGCGTTGTGGGCGACGTTGGCAGAGAAACTCTCACAGCGACCGCTCCAGGACGGATGAGATTAAAATCCAAGTCAAAAACTGCCAATCAAAGCTGGAGACGTCTACATTTGCTCCCAAGTGATTTATGAATAAAGATATAGGGTGTGTGTGTCTGTGTGTGTGTGCGTGTGTATACGTGTGTGCGTGTGTCTGTATGTGTGTGTGTGTGTGTGTGTGTGTGTGTGTGTGTGTGTTGTAGACCTTGAGTGCAGTTCGGTGCTGCCGTTGTTGTACTTGCTCCCTCGTTCCCACATCCCGAAGTCCGGAACCCTGTAGGCCCGCTCCACACAGAAGACCAGGTTCTGGATGAAAGATACCTGCGCACACGCACACACGCACACGCACACGCACACAGACACACACACACACACACACACACACACACATCCCCACACACACAATTTCATCATAACCAACATCAATCTAAACTCAATAATTTGCATTGTTACGTTTTTATTTTTTTATATAGATATCAGATATGTTTACCTTTTGAAATCACCTGTTTATGTAACATGAGGGTCCAGACAACGTACAGCAAGGCCCAAAGCTATTCAGGCTGAGAATATCGCTCATGATTGCTAGTAACATCTCAGAATAAACCGAGAGACGGTCAATTGGCCTGACTTTCTGCTTATAGTTCAGCGTTTGAAAAGCTACCAAACCTTTGTAATAATATTTACAAAATCCCAATAACAACATCATTGCACTACATAGTCAATAGGCAGCTGGAAATCACTGTGACATTACATCTTATACTCCATCCCAAGCAACGACATATTCACGCGCACACGCGCACGCGCACACACACACACACACACACACACACACACACACACACACACACACACACACACACACACACACACACACACACACACACACACACTCTACAGACAGCCGTACAGTGACACAAAGCTACACAAAGCGCAGGATGACCCTTGATGCCAGTCCACCGTTAGTTTAACAGTTTCCCTGTGAACAGTGAAGGTGAGAAAAAGGCCCCCCGCAGTGGGTCCTTAAGGTGAAACGTTGCCCGCGGCGCCCCGGAAACGGTAATTGAGTTGGGATGAGAGTTGGATATTATCAATAGCTTCATTAACTTATCAAGTACCCGTATCACAACACCTCGGAGAATAAAACTCTGAAAGCGTTTTTAATGAGAAATGTGTCAACCCCCCCCCATCTCTGATTTTAAAAGAAAATAATAATGGAAAAAAAAAATGGCGGCTCAAGTCCGTCCAAGGCCAGCGGAGAGAGAGCGGAGGGGGGGGGGGGGGGACGAAGGAGAGATAATATCTGATGACTTAGAGGTCTTGAATGATTCAAAAGACCTGAGAGCCACGGCGCGTGCCTTGGTGCCCATGGAGGGAGCGAGACTTAATCCGAGGAGACGAAGCAGAGGGGAGGGAGGGAGAGGGGGGAATGGATGGGGAAGAAGAGAAGAAGAGGGAGAGAGGGGGGGGGGGGTAGATGGGGAGGGGGAGAGGGAGAGAGAGAGAGAGAGAGAGAGAGAGAGAGAGAGAGAGCGAGAGAGAGAATTAGGGAATAGATAGGGAGGGAGGGAGACAGAGAGAGAGAGAGAGAGAGAATTAGGGAATAGATAGGGAGGGAGGGAGACAGAGAGAGAGAGAGAGAGAGAGAGAGAGAGAGAGAGAGAATTAGGGAATAGATAGGGAGGGAGGGAGACAGAGAGAGAGAGAGAGAGAGAGAGAGAGAGAGAGAGAGAGAGAGAGAGAGAGAGAGAGAGAGAATTAGGGAATAGATAGGGAGGGAGGGAGACAGAGAGAGAGAGAGAGAGAGAGAGAGAGAGCGGTATAAGTTGCGTAGCATTTAAATAGGTCAGTGTTGAAAGGAGGGCAGATGTTTAAGTGACAAGAGTAAAGACCCAGAGAGAGAGAGAGAGAGAGAGAGAGGACGGGGATGGGCTCCGGCTCTTTTATTAGCGCATTTATGAGTGAAGTGACTAACAGGGGGAACTATATATTGTCTTAACGGTACAATAATGAACTCTATTGCCCACCTCGCCCAACGAGCCGCTTTTATGTCCCCGACACTGACTCGCACACCTCCCTGCCACACGTCCCCGTCTGGTTCAAACACACCGGGAATATTTCACATTTACTCATTCTCGGAGGGAGGTGGGTGTGGGGGGCGGAGGAGCATTTACCAAAGCATTTACATGTACACACACCTTGCGCTAATGGCATAGAGCTTTCAACGACGCATGCGATGATAATTAATAAAAACAACGTTTCTGAGCGGGAGGTTGATTGCACACATATCTTTCCATCCTTTTAATTGATCTCAGAGAACCGCAATCGTGACATTTTACACCGGGATTAATTGTCACACAAATAATGGCGACGAACAATTTACTTTGTTCGTTTTGTTCCGCTACCGAAAAGACACACGAGGTTGCTCAAATAAACTGGGGTGGAGGAAACAGCCGCAAAACAGCGGAACGGAAACATACGATTGAGGAATACGACAGTTTAAGTGCGATCGGGCGACCATGTAATGACTGTGACGGCTGCACCGAGTCAACCCCGCACACCTCGTAAAAAGTCACACGTGAAACGAAGTCACCGTGAGAGGCGGAAAAATTAAATTGCAAAAGGGGGATAGGAGAAAAAGGAGTGGGATCTGAAGAAACAACACATCACACGTTGAGTCCCTAAGTCCTGTTAGATGCATGTCTGGATTCACGCTAATGTCATAACGAGCGTCTTCCCCGCGCAACCCAACGCAGCGCCCGTGAAGATGCAAATCGAGGCCGCCGCGCAAGCAGGGCTGCCCTTGTTAAAAAAATAAAGACAAGGGAAAGCCACGCCGGCAATTTGTTTTGCCGTCGGGAACAATGGAAACAAAGTAGAAAAAAAAAGGAAGGCTTGCCGTGATTAGGGAGGGTTTTGTCTCAACAAATTGAGGAAAACGAGGCTGCGAGGGGTTACTGGTTAGCGGTGTGATGTTTCAACGTGTTTTTAATACGTCGAAGACAAAGCAAAGGAAGTAAACGGGGGGGGGGGTCCTTACATTAACGGCAGCCATGTCAGCCCCTCTGTGAGTGTAAGTACTGTTGAGAATGAGGCGACCAGACCGAAAAACACCAGCAGATAGAATTAACCAAGTTCAAACGACTCCCGAGGGCGAGGCGATAAAAGGCAGCGTGTAAAACTTAGCGGCCGCACCTGCTGCACGCTTTTAACGACGCGGCCGGGAATTTAGGGGGCTGCGGCGGAGATACCCGGGACCTTGGGAAATTAATCAACGGGCCCCCCCCCCGCCGTTCTGAAACACGGAGCGACCTGCGCAGTGTGGCACGGCAGGTGCGTTTCCCCACACCGCTCCCGCGCCTTCCGTCCGATGCGCTTCCTCAGACGCCGGCGCTCACTTCCTGTCAGCGATTAAGCTTCCCCTCTGGCGGGGAAATGGGTCAGGGCCGCATGCTTTTCGAAACGATGTTGAATTTGCATTCGTTTTAACCGCGTCGGTGTGAGGCGCCCGGCGCAGGTGAATTCATTTTAATGAGCGTCGGATGGTTTTACGGGAGCGACATTTGTTTTACGAGACGCCGCAGGATCCGTTCCACGTTCAAACCGGGCCTCCAGCTTCCACAGGGTCCATCCATATCCACGGCATTTCATTTAAAGCACAAAACTTGAGCTTTGAGGCACGGCGTGTGGCAGCATGCTTGTTTACAGATAGGACTGAAAACACAAAGCCCATTTTATCTCCAACTTGGTTGAATGTATTTATCTATGTTTATTCAGCAGAATATTCAGCAGTTTAGTTCATTATTGTTTTTTTGTTGATTAGCAGTATTTGTCTTTTTTCAATTACAATTGTTAAAACTTGAATTTACTAAAATGAGTAAAAAAAATTGTTTTGGCATAGGTGAGGTAACGAGAGTGCAAAAACACAACGTCTTATGAGTCCTTTTTTGAAATGTTGTGTTAAATAGTTAGAATGTGACATCACGGAAGTGGCAAAAGCATTTTAACAAGCCACACAGCATGGACTTCAGCGGCGTTTCTGAGGTTAACTTCAATTCAAGTTAAAATTCTTTGCACAAAACTAAACTGATTTTTTTGATTTTTTTTCCCCAGATTTCAACGAGAAATCCAAAGTCCCTCGTGCGTGAGAACGGCAGCGTACCTCGTCAGTGTTGTAAATGATCTGGAGGCCAGAGCAGATCATCTCCACCAGGTAAAGCAGGAACAGAGACACAGCGTCAATCTGGAGGGAGGAGGAGGAGGAGAGGGGAGGAGAGGGGAGGAGGGAGGAGGAAGAGAGGGGAGGAGAGGGGAGGAGAGGGGAGGAGGGAGGAGGAGAGGGGAGGAGAGAGGATGAGGGAGGAGGAGAGGGGAGGAGAGGGGAGGAGGAGAGGGGAGGAGGGAGGAGAGAGGAGAGGGAAGGAGGAGGGAGGAGGAGAGGGGAAAGAGGGGAGGAGAGGGATGGAGGGAGGAGGGGGGTGGAGGGAGAAAACAGACAAAGAGAAGAGGAGAAAGGAGGAGGCAGAAGGAGAGAGGAGGAGAGGGACGGAGGGAGAAACCAGACAAAGAGAGGAGAGAGGGAAAGGGAGAAAGGGAAAATGTGGACACAGTATGATCATTATTATGTACTAACTTTGCTTTTTATTTTTAGTTTGAAAGTCTGTTAATGTCTGTGTCTATGTAACGTGGCGATGTTTCACAGTCAGCATACATACATATAAACAAACACATATAAACATATACACATACATACATACATACATACATACATACATACATACATATAAACATAAACATATACATATGAACATATAAACATACATACATACATACATACATACACACATGCATACATACATATGAACATAAACATATACATATGAACATACATACATACACACATACATACATACATATAAACATAAACATATACATATGAACATATAAACATACATACATACATACATACATACATACACATAAACATATACATATGAACATACATACATAAATACATATAAACATACATACATACATACATAAATACATATAAACATACATACATACATACATACAGTATATGCATACATACTGCACATACATACATACATACATACATACATACATACAAGCATATATACATACATACATACTGCACATACATACATACTGTACATACATATAAACATACATATTGTACACACACACACACACACACACACACACACACACACACACACACACACACACACACACACACACACACACACACACACACACACACACACACACACACACACACACACAGAGAGAGAGAGAGAGAGGTGTAATAGTTCACAAAACAAGTGATTCTGTTTCAATGGCTTTAAATTGGGTGGAGAGCCACAGTTTGTATATTACAGACAGAGAGGCACGTGGGAGGTGCGAGGTCCAGCTCCTCCAACCGTCTCTCCACGGACGGGGGACAACGTCAACCCCAACTCCTGGCCCCAAATCAACTCCACTTTCTTTTGGACGGGACACGCTATTGACTGCTTCCGTTTAGTTCACGTCCAAATTGAACCGTCAGTATCATCGACAGAACCTTTTCTTTCAGGAGGCCACGGTCAATTTCCCCAGCGCAGTCCATGTCATTCAACGGGGATGGGATGTGACGGAGCCTTAAGAGTATCCTCTGATGAGTGTCCTCAGTGATTAACTGAGTGACAAACTAGTTTGTTTCTGTCATCCATCAATCCACCCATCCATCAATCCACCTACCCTTCCACTAATCCTTCCATCCATCCATCCATCCATCCATCTACCCTTCCACTAATCCTTCCATCCGTCTACCCTTCCACTAATCCTTCCATCCATCCATCCTTCCATCCATCCTTCCATCCATCCATCCATCCATCAATCCAGCCATCCTTCCATCAATCAATCCATTCATCCATCCTTCCATCCGTCCACCCTTCCATCAATCCACCCTTCTATCCACCCACCCATCCTTCCATCCATCCATCAATCCACCCATCCTTCCACCCATCCTTCCATCCACCCCTCCATCAATCCATCCATCCATCAATCCAGCCATCCTTCCATCAATCAATCCATTCATCCATCCTTCCATCAATCCATCCATCCATCCATCCATCCATCCATCCATCCTTCCATCCATCCATCCTTCCATCCTTCCATCCATTCACCCGTTCCCTGGTCCCCTGGGTGCCCGGGCTCACCTGCAGATGGCTGTAGTCATTGTAGGAGTTCACCTCGTCTCCCGTGTCCACGTTGAACACCGAGTGCAGACACTTGGAGGGACTGGGGTCCTGCTTGAACTGCTCCACCTGGCAAGAGAGCAAGAGGAGGAGATGAAGAAGGAGAGCGTGGAGGAGAAGAAGGGAAAAAAAGAAGAAGCGGATGGAAAAGAAGAAACACAAGAAGACAACGTTTGAGAAGGGGACAAAGAGGGAGAAAGGGAAAAGAAAAGGAAGGAGGAAAAGAGGAATAAGAAGCACAAGTGGAAATAGAAGCAGGGAGCGGAGAAAAGGAAGCAGAAGAGAGCCGGGAAAGGGGGGCGAGCGCGTGACGAGATAGGGAAAGGATGACTCGGCAAAAGGAGGTGAACAGGGGGGGGGGGGGGGGTTCAAACAACCAAAAGCAGGTAGAGAGAAAAGGTGAGTGGGAGGGAGGGAAGGGGGGGGGACGGTGCTTCAGAACACTGAGATGCAGCTCCTGTTTATTGAGGCCAGCTGCTCTGTGACCATCCCACTGCTCAGGCTGGGAACACTGGGAACGCAACACGGAACACAAAGAGCCCTCCTGACCGCACGCGCACACACGCACGCTCGCACGCACGCACGCACACACGCACGCACCAAACACACACACACACACACACGCACGCGCGCGCGCGCGCACAAACTCCATGAGCGAGTTACGCATGGTGGCATGCGGTGTCGCTGCGCTGACTGACTGTTCACCAAATCCCACCAGCTCTGCATGGAGCTATAAATAATTGGACCCATTCTTTCCCTCTTTTGTTTCGGTTCCCACCACCTTTCTCCACCCCGCCTCCCCCCCGCCCCAACCCCACCCAACCAACCACGCCCCACGTTCCCTCATGTTCTCTCCAAACCACACACACACACACACACACACACACACACACACACACACACACACACACACACACACACACACACACACACACACACACACACACACACACACACACACACACACACCTCTGACTGTTACTCGGGTCTGATCCCCAAACCCTACCCTGTTTGTTTATTTATTTCCTACCTTTCATAATTTTCTCTCTCTCTCCCTCTCCCTCTCTCTTGCTCCCTCTCTCTCTCCCCCCCCCCCCCCCCCCCTCTCTCTCCCTCTCGTCAGGGTGGAGACCCTATGTCCCAGTTTTGTCGTACTCTGCTCTACTTTCCGCACGCCCCACAGCCGGTGGGCACGCTGACGATGAGAGATTGCTGGAACGAAATGAGCGAGAGAGACAGAGACACAGGGTGACAAAGAGATGGAGGGTGAGATAATGAGAGCGAGAGAAAAAAAGGGGTGGGGTGGGGGGGGGGGACCCCTGACAGCAGCTCACAATAAGCTGTGTTGTTTGTTGTGTACGCATTGAAAACTCACATTGCCTTTGAGGTCTCTCGAAATCTTGATCTCAAATAAATAAACCAATATAATCGCCACGCTGTACGTCTGGGTTGTGTTGAGAGGTTTTTCCCTCCCTGCACTTTGCTTTCAGTTGGTGCAGCAGGGCCTATTATCTCGTACAATAGCATGCTGTGACTTCACGCGCTAATTTCACATCATCTTACATGTCAATATAAAGTATTGTTGTAAAACTGAAAATGAAAACCACATTTGTCCTGTTTATTAATTGGGTTTGGTTTTTGTTTCCTTTCATTACTGCAGCAGGAGCTGCGACGTCCATAGCCAGTAATGGGCAAACCAATTTCTGTTGGGTCGTTCGCTCCATAAGTAAGAACGTATTATTGTAATAATAATAATAATAATAATAATAATAATAACAATAATATAATAATTAGTAGTTAGTAAGATAAGTAAGTACTTATCTTTAAAATATAAACCAAACGTTTGTTCTTGTTTATTTATTGGGTTTGCTTTTTGTTAAAATCTACAGCCTGTAATGGGCAAACCAATTTCTGTTGGGTTGTTCACTCCATAAGTAAGATAAGTAAGAACGTATAATAATAATAATAATAATAATAATAATTATAATAATAATAATAATAACAATAATAATTAGTAAGATAAGTAAGTACGTACTGTCGACTTGTAGCGGAATCCACCCAGCAGAGAAACATAAATTGTTAAAAAATAAAACAAAAACCTCCATTCCAATGCAGCAGTAGGTTTCTCTTTACACAGTGTTAAGCAGTGAGCAGCACGCAGGGCCGTCTGTTTGCAGGGTGATGTTTGCCTGGCGCTGGCCCCGTGTGTCAGGCCTCTATTAAAAAAGTACCATGTTCCCTGTAAGCGGCGGAGACAGGGGTCGGAACGAGCAGCGCTCTGTGTAATTAACTGTGTAAACGCTGCCTCATAATTAAGACACGGAAAAGCTCTCCCCCTAAATTAGGGCGTCAAGGTTGAGGCAAGGCGAAACAGTGTAACTTTGGATGGGCGGACACCATGTGCGCTGTTACCCGGCAGGACGGGGCCGATACGCTAAATATAGAAACAAGTCGATATACAATGAGCTGTAGGTCTCAGTAGGACTGACAAAATCAAATATCAAAATAGTTTTTGACAAATACTGCACCTCAATAATGATAGTAAAGTATGAAGTTTTTTAGGGGCTGACTATTCGTGCGATCATTTGAGAAACAGTCATTACTATTATGGGTAATTTGACCAAATAGGTCGAGGCGTTGATTAGAAGAGCTGTGACGTGGCGTTCAGAAATAAATGTGCCCTACTTATTGCAATGCAGTCTTAAAGTCAACATTAACCATATTAGAACATAATCACCAAAATCCCAGATGATATCTTGTCTCAGTATTTTATGATCTCAATATTGCAAAGATATATCGCCCCGTACAAGGTCTCAGCTTAGAATACATTTCGCCCCAATAAAAAAAAAAAGCATGTGGTGATAAACAGTATCAGAGGCATATTAAATTGTTAGAAACAGCTCCAAATCACATGTTATCAGCCCTCCCAGCTGTTTGATCCATGCACAGCATGATTCCTAGTTAATATGAGGCTGTGCACGCACCTTGTCCGCCTGCCTCATGTAGCAGTACAGGATCCCCCTCATGCACTTGATGGCCGAATGCTCCAACTCGTGGGTGCGTCCCATGTCGTCGTCGATACGTCTGCACAGGGGTTGGGAAAAGGTTGAAATTGCATTATCTGGAAATACTTGTATCCACTGGCACAGATAATACTCGAAAGCATAAGAGGATGTTTTGCACTCCGGTGCTTTTTGGAACAATGCTCTCCATGAAATAAAGTTTATTGGAGCAGGTTGGAATACATAGATCAGCCACAACATTAAACCACCAATAATAAACACTAATAATGTGTAGCTCCCCCTCGTGCCACCAATACAGCTGTGATCTGTGGAGGCATGGACTGCACAAGACCTCTGAATCAATGAGCCCATGGGTGCCCAAGACCCTGTTGCCTGTTCACCGGTTGTACTTCCTTTGACCACTTTTGGTGGGTACTAACCACTGCATACCAGGAACACCCCACAAGACCTGTCGTCTTGGAGATGCTCTGACCCAGTCGTCTAGCATCACAATGTGGTTCTTGTCAAAGTGGCTCAGATCCTTACACTTGACCATTTTTCCTGCTTCCAACAAATCAACTTCAACAACTGACTGTTCACTTGCTGCCTAATATATCCCACCCCTTGACAAGTGCCACTGGAACCAGATGATCAATGTTATTCACTTCACCTGTCACTGGTTTTAATGTTGTGGCTCATCGGTGTATATAGATTCATGGAAGTTAACTTGCTCAAGAGCACTTGGGCAGTGTTGCTCTGAGGGACTGGGGGCATCATGGCTGCGACAGATGAGCTACTTTCTACTGCTACTGGAAAGTGACACTGGTCATTCAAAAAAGAAATAACAATAGAAATATATATAAATATAAATGATAAATGTATTAAATAAATATAAATATAAATAAATAAATAAATTGTCTGGTGCAAATTATATATATATATATATATATATATATATATATATATATATATATAGTGGGGCAAAAAAGTATTTAGTCAGCCACCAATTGTGCAAGTTCTCCCACTTAAAAAGATGAGAGAGGCCTGTTATTTTCATCATAGGTTCACCTCGACTATGAGAGACAAAATGAGAAAAAAAATCCAGAAAATCACATTGTCTGATTTTTAAAGAATTTATTTGCAAATTATGGTGGAAAATAAGTATTTGGTCAATAACAAAAGTTAATCTCAATACTTTGTTATATACCCTTTGTTTGCAATGACAGAGGTCAAACATTTTCTGTCAGTCTTCACAAGGTTTTCACACACTGTTGCTGGTATTTTGGCCCATTCCTCCATGCAGATCTCCTCTAGAACAGTGATTTTTTTTGGGGCTGTCACGGTGCAACACGGACCTTCAACTCCCTCCAAAGATTTTCAATGGGGTTGAGATCTGGAGACTGGCTAGGCCACTCCAGGACCTTGAAATGCTTCTTACGAAGCCACTCCTTCGTTGCCCAGGCGGTGTGTTTGGGATCATTGTCATGCTGAAAGACCCAGCCACGTTTCATCTTCAATGCCCTTGCTAATGGAAGGAGGTTTTCACTCAAAATCTCACGATACATGGCTCCATTCATTCTTTCCTTTACACGGATCAGTCGTCCTGGTCCCTTTGCAGAAAAACAGCCCCAAAGCATGATGTTTCCACCCCCATGCTTCACAGTAGGTATGGTGTTCTTTGGATGCAACTCAGCTTTCTTTCTCCTCCAAACACGACAAGTTGAGTATTCACCAAAAAGTTATATTTTGGTTTCATCTGACCATATGACATTCTCCCAATCCTCTTCTGGATCATCCAAATGCTCTCTAGCAAACTTCAGACGGGCCTGGACATGTACTGGCTTAAGCAGGGGGACACGTCTGGCACTGCAGGATTTGAGTCCCTGGCGGCGTAGTGTGTTACTGATGGTAGCCTTTGTTACTTTGGTCCCAGCTCTCTGCAGCTCATTCACTAGGTCCCCCCGTGTGGTTCTGGGATGTTTGCTCACCGTTCTTGTGATCATTTTGACCCCACGGGGTGAGATCTTGCGTGGAGCCCCAGATGCAGGGAGATTATCAGTGGTCTTGTATGTCTTCCATTTTCTAATAATTGCTCCCACAGTTGATTTCTTCACAACAAGCTGCTTACCTATTGCAGATTCAGTCTTCCCAGCCTGGTGCAGGTCTACAATTTTGTTTCTGGTGTCCTTTGACAGCTCTTTGGTCTTGACCATAGTGGAGTTTGGAGTGTGACTGTTTGAGGTTGTGGACAGGTGTCTTTTATACTGATAAGGAGTTCAAACAGGTGCATTAATACAGGTAACGAGTGGAGGACAGAGGAGCCTCTTAAAGAAAAAGTTTCAAGTCTGTGAAAGCCAGAAATCTTGCTTGTTTGTAGGTGACCAAATACTTATTTTACCGAGGAATTTACCAATTAATTCATTACAAATCCTACAATGTGATTTCCTGGATTCTTTCCCCCCATTCTGTCTCTCATAGTCGAAGTGTACCTATGATGAAAATGACAGGCCTCTCTCATCTTTTTAAGTGGGAGAACTTGCACAATTGGTGGCTGACTAAATACTTTTTTGCCCCACTGTGTGTATATATATATTATATATATATATATATATATATATATATATATACACACACACACACACACACACACACACACACACACACACACGCACTTTATTGAATAGTTGAATAAGCAACGATTTAATTGATATAAATTCCACTCCTAGATGCCACTCAGTAAGAGCATGACTATAAGTAAAAAAGCCATGTTTGCACACATAAATAGATTAATGGTTTGCAGTTTAATTCAATGTGAGGACATTTTATGTGAAGGCAACAAAATTCAGTAATGAGGGGCAAATTGCATTTAACACGCTTTTCCAATAACTGATGGAGTCAAAATGGATGCACAGTCAGCAGATGACTAATTCTCCCAAACAACCTTTTTGCTCCTATTTTAATTTTAATTTTTTTTAGAAATACCATCTCCACTGTTAAGTCTGGGTCTTTTTTTGTCACGCTGACAATAGACTACAAGAAGTTATATTCACCACAGTCATGGAGGAGCTGAAAAAGGTCACTCCACAAACGACTGTGGCTGTTGACGGAGAAGCGGCAAGCTGTTAAGGTGGAATGTGTTTGAGCTGCGATGGGGAACCGAGGATCGAGCGTTTAAGGATTAACCTTCTGCATCAAAACTGAGCACATGCAGAGGACACGCCGCACACCATTGGATCTGCCATCAAAGGCTCGTTTCAAAGTCCTCGGGAAGGCGTTCATTAACGATCTTCAACAACAGGCAGACGAGTGATGTCATGTTGTTATGAAAGGTCAATGTTAAGTACTAATGATGACCTTTCCTTTTTTTTTTTTTTAACCATAAGCATGTAATACTAACAACTTTCCAAACTTCATTAGCAGTAAAACAGGGAGTCCAACTGTGTTTGCAAATCCATTCTGTATCGTGCCTTAACCTATTGAGGCCTGTGAAGTAATTAAACGCCGCAGAGTGGGTGGGTGTCAGCGATGGAACAGACACTGAGGAATATTGTGATTATTCCCCAAATTGTCCCTCTTTATATGAAGTGCAGCCACATTGTCATTGGGGGACTCATTTGATTTTAACCTATTGTCTAAAAAAACAAGGCTGACATAATTGCATAATTTTCTATTGTCGACACCGACGACGGAAACACCGAAACCTACAGTGCCTTTCTCCAACACGCCCACGCCCCACTTTGCACTCAAACAGAAAGCCATACATTTGAATGGCAAACAAAAATAATTAAGTACCGCTCACAAAGGCATGTATTAAAATGACATTGTTTATTATCATAAAAAGCAAAGGCGTTCCAATAAGTGACTATTTTGAATTGACTTCAAAACGCAATCAAGCTTTCGTGGAGATTGGGGGCAGTTCTCGGTACGCCGGTGCTACACAGTTATATACACATTTGACGGGTAAAAAAAGCAATCGCTGTCACATTACGAAGATGAAAAGAACCACGGCCGTGTTTATCGGAACGACGAACCGCGCAGATCAAAGCAACAGTTCGTCTCTGGAGAACGTTTTCATCGCTTTTTGGACGGCGACGGAGTTCTGTGACTTCAAAGACAGCGAGATGGCCGACCATACTTGTTCGGAGGAGGGATGCATTTTAGGCCGTGTTCCTTTCTCAGGCTGAGCTGACAATAATCAAAAAAATAATAACAACACGTGATCACAGTAAAAATGTAAATTAAAGTGACGCCGCATGCCGCACCTTCTGATTTAAGCAGAACTACGACATTTTGCGGCAGTTTTAGGAAACCAGGACACCGGTCCCCACCCCGCTGTGAGCACATCCACACGGAAGACCGACCGCGTTGATGGTCATGTAAAGGCCGGCGTATGCACTCGCAGCCGCAGCCGAGCATGAAGTAAGTAATGGCCGTGGCCGGGGCTGTCAGATGAAAATCGTCTTAATTAAATCCCAATGACAATTCTAATGGGAGGCGGCCATGAGTGATGACAGAGAACCGCCGCCGGTCACATGGCCGCGGCGCACTCTCTCATTTCGCCTTCTCTCCTCCCGCCGTCTCGCTTTCCTCTCCCTCTATCCATCCACATCCCATTCGCCCCTCTCTCCTCTCCGTCCCACATGGCCCTCTCTCGCATTTATTCTCCCGCTTGTCGTTTTTTTCCTCGCCCCCTCTTCTCTCCCACGTTCTCTTTTCCGCCCTCTCCCTCTCCGCCATCAGGACCTTTATCTTCATGCGTTTCTCCCTCTCCCTGGACTTCTTTCTCTAATCAATCCATTTGCTTCCCGTTTCTCCCAATCTGTCCTACCCAATCTATTCTCCACCCGATCCCTTCTCCATTACTGAAGCATTTCTTAAAACTGCTTTTTCCCCTTCGCGGAGAGAAAAAAAAGGGTTTGTCTTCGACATCTTCTGAGACGCGTCGCTGAGGACAGGAAGCTCCGCAGGTCGGAGGGGAAATAAAAGGATGCTGTCAGCGCTATCCTTGAACCAAAGGCCACTCTATGTATCAGAGGCGAGGCCATCAGATCCCTAAAACAGATTACCAACCAAGGACGGGTAAAATAGAGCAGGGTGGTTTACGAGGATGTCATAAGTCAAAGTGAAAACGAGCTGTAGGAAGGACGGCGAGGTTCGGTGATAGATAGTAAATGCACGTTGGAATCCAGTTTATTAGTCTGTCTGTGGGATGTAAAAAGGTGAAGACTCCAGGACCACAGTCTCTCCGGTTGTGTCTGTGCATGTGTGTGTAAGCTGTATTATTGAGTTTGGTGGAATCGCGGCGACGTGGCTGATTGGGAAATATCCGATGAAAATGATGAAAAAGAAGTTGTGAAAGGCCACGGGTCGGATGCCCATGTGAACTGCTGCTCGCTCCACAGTCGGCAGCTCCTCAAAGTGCGCCCTGGAAAGCATCCTCACCAGCGACTTAATAGCGTGGTTTGGTAAATTCCCTGCAAAAGCTTTGAAGCAGCTTAACAACGTTATTAAACTGTCGTCCCGGATAATAGGTAGCCGACCTGTGCAGCTCTCAGAGATATATTCTATCTGCTGCGGGAAGGGGGCACACGGCATCCTCACAGACAATACTCACGAGGCCATTATTTATTTAGATTAATACCATCTGGAAAGCATTCTTGCAGTACCAGGGTACACACCACTTCATTTAGGGACAGAATTTATCTGCAAAACGAATTAACAGCCAGTAATGAGGCTGAAGTTACCACTTTTAACTTGCAATATTTCATTCAGTCCCAGCATGTTTGTGAATTCTGTTCATGTGCCGTGCGCTGGCCGCTGTAGACTGGGAGCAAGCTTTTCATTGCATTGAAATGCAGTGCAGTGTTTATTTTATTGCACATTACAGATATGTAAATTCAACTCTCGGGGGTAACAAGCTGACATTCTATATTCCATTCGTCCCGTATGTCACATTCCAGTCGCCTCTATTTTGCATTAAATGCCAATATACTCTGAGCATATGGAATCAATACTGGAAAAAAGTTAAGAATGTGAAAGCTGTTAAAACCATTCCTGCATATTATGGAGTGTGTGAGTTTTTCCTCGACATTGACGCTGTGCGTTTGCTCACCTGTAGGCCATGGCCAGGGCCCAGGAACTCGCAGCACAGTACAGGGAGTCCCGCACCTTGGCCTCCTTGCAAGTGGCGCAGGTCTTGACTGGGAACAGGCCCGTGGTGGGACTCTGGAAGTTCAGGATGGTAGCTTTCACTGAAGAGACACAAAGACAAAAGACAAACAGATAATAAGAAGAGTAGAGGTGGTCATCTGCGGGGGATGTTGTTCACTGGGCTGGTTATGGAAATTCAATACTTTCATATACTTTCAATACTTTCACTTTCAAACTTTCAACTGAATTGCATTACTCTTGTATTAAACCATTCTGTGGCACTGAATACCAATAGTTCATGTCTTCATCGCCACTGAGCCAAAAATAAAACTAAAAGGTTTGTACGGCGTGACGCATCATGTGTAAATGTGGTGTTTGTACAAGGCCCACCCCTATTTGTTGGGCAAACTAAAAGTAACCAAATTCAAATCACATCCAGTCATCAAATCGTTTAAAAGGTAATATATGGAAATGTTGGGTTTTATGCTGAACCTGAACAAATGTTCTTGTATTTGTAATAGAACATTTCTAAACATCAAACCTCATGAGGGACCAACCTCTCTGGGTGCCCTGCAGACAAACTCTGCCTGGTCACAGCACATTTACACCATGAGCTGTGCAGGAAGTGAAGAAATGTGCAATAGAAGCTTCCACTTGGCTGCTTTGTGGGAAACATGTTGCTGCTTAGAAAATAACAGTTGTCATTTCATGTCTGGGGTGTTTACTATAATGATTGGTCCATCATTATTTATTTATTAATTTATTTGGTTGGTCCATCATTAATACCCGAGCTGTTCATGACAATGGAGAATATAAAACCGGAACGTGGGTTAACATCAACATTATTTTTTCTAAATAAATTAACTAAACAAAGGACCGGCTGTGAGATAAATATAACATTTTAAATGTATCGGATGAATTTTAATTTCTATCACATTTTCTGGCATCCAATGCCAATTTTCTGATGTGTAATCTCTTCAGCAATTGTGAGTAAGAAAGAAAATAAATAAAAGAAAGAAATAGTAATAGCAAAGGTTTTTTCAGGGATTTAGTTTCTCTTCTTTTCAAGCTACACCATAATTATGTCCTGTAAGCTCAGTATTTCAGGTTCTCAAATTATCAGTGTCTGTACTGGAATGAAAAATATTTTAACAATATGTCCCATATACAGTATATCACAGTTTTGGGGCCACGGTAAGGCTACGGTTTCGGTGTCTTTGTATTTAAGAAATGTCATCATTCAATTCATTGGTGGGCTGTTATAATTTGCATACGTTCATCTGATTGGAGGGGAGGTGTCCATGATATTGAATAATTCAAATATTAATTTCCGTGAATTATTTATTTATTTATTCAGAAAATATACACTTATTCATATATATATATATATATATATATATATATATTTCAAATATTTGAAAAACATATCACAATAAAAAAACAAAACAAGGGTGCGCTCCTTTTCAGCCAAGGCACCTTCCCGGTGAAGGGAGGAGCGTAGGCTATCTCTTACACAGAGAGGGAAACATTTTCCGGCGGCAGGAGACGGCGACTTAAACAAACAACACAACATAAAACTGTAAAAACTTGACAAAAAAAAAAAAAAAGAAGAAAGGCCCCTCACTCAGCGAGACTCGGTTGCCTTCATTCCTACAAAAGAATCGTTCGAGAGAAGTCCTTAATAAAGAGGGACACGACCATCCCAGGGGTTATTTTCCGACTGGACACCTTGATTGATTGCACTCTTTACAAAAACATTTCTCTGTCGTTGTATCTTGTGTTTCTATTGAAAAGGCTGTGTAGCCACGCAAAAATAGACCTCTCGCACAAAAACAGAGAAATGCTGCACGGCTCCACGCGGACCCCGTGCAGACCCTGTAACGTGGATTTATGGCACGCCACACCTGTACTCTGCACAAAGGCATCCAGTGGACTTCTACCGTGCTATCGTAATACCGCGGTTCATCTGTGTGTATTGAACCGTAGGGGGCGTACCGAACGGTTCGACAACATGCCGTGTACCATTGCATCCCTGATATTAATAATTAGTCTGCCTTTAATCAAATTCAAGAACAATTTGTGTGCGGTGTGACCGCACCGAGTGAATTTGAGATAAAATCAGACTCCACTTCATGCGAGTTGGTGTTTACCATCAGTTAGTGAGAAGAAGAGAATCGCACGAGAAAGACAGAGCGTGGCCTTCAAATGAATGTTTACTGAAAATATGACATTACACTCCACCATGACACCTCGGGGTCAGAGGGTGATTTACAGTATCTCAGTCAAACACGCTCCAACGCTTTGGCACAAACGCAGTCTCTCGAGGTCTCCTCACCGATGACTAATCTGTCTGAAAGGAACACTCTTCCTCAGCACATTATGCAGGCTCAAATGAAGGGGACACTGTGTGAGACAGCCAGACAGACAGACAGACAGACAGACAGACAGACAGACAGACAGACAGACAGACAGACAGACAGACAGACAGACAGACAGACAGAAATAGAGACATAGATAGAGATGGAGATCATGTGTGTGCAAGTCCTACTGGTGCAAAACAGGGGAACATGTGTGCAATAGAGTGAATGTGTGTGTGTGTGTGTGTGTGTGTGTGTGTGTGTGTGTGTGTGTGTGTGTGTGTGTGTGTGTGTGTGTGCGCGCGCGCATGGGTCAATTGAAAGAGACGGAGTCACATTGGCGGTGCGATAAAGAGGTGATGGGGTGAATTAGGCAGCATATTAATAAACCTCTCAGGCAGGCTGCCTCCGAACGTGCAAATACACACACATGCACCCACAGCGGACAGCAAATACACACACACGGCTGCATTACTATTCTTGAGGACATTCCTCTGACTTGATCCCGAAGCATTTAGCCTAACCTCTGTGCTAACTACGAAACGCTTCAAACTGAACCTGACCTTGTTCTGATTCTAATCTCGACCCCCCAGTGTTAATCTGTGTCTGACATGTCCCCACTCAGACATCTCTGGGTTGGTGCGGGCGGGGACATTTGTACTCACACACACACACACACACACACACACACACACACACACACACACACACACACACACACACACACACACACACACACACACACACACACACGCACACGCACACGCACACGCACACGGTTTTCATATGTCAACCCGTAATAGGACAGAGCATTCGGGGCTAATCTAATTTTGGACGGGCTTCCATTCATTGTAACCTGAAAGCCTGAGAGCGGTCATGACACTCAGCGGGACAGACAGTCATCAGTCAAAGGGAACAAGCACAGAACATCCCAGCTCATGGTAGAGTGTCGTCTGCCCTGACAACCGACGTTTCATAACAAGATTTTGATTTTCTGTGAGGTAAACAATGATTTCCCCACGGATTACACATGCATGCTCTATAAAGTGAATAATAGAACAGAAGAGAAGAGGATATAATCAAATTCTCCACAGAAGTGGAAACCGGCCTTGGAATATTATAAATAAAACATACTCCTGCGTGTTTGAGTACTAGTTTCTTTGAAGCCAATGAGATTTGATTTTACTTGTGTCATGTGACTAAACACTTGAAATACCACTACATATTTTGCCATGGACACTTTTCACTGCATTAAATTAATTGCAAATGTATAAGCCATACAAACAAATACAGAAATGTTTTGTTGTGTGCCTTTGCATACCAGCTACTGACCCAATAAAGGAATGTAGCGTCTGTAAGATTGGTAAAGTAATGGGGCGCCACAGATTCGTAAGATTCAACAATATGGAAATGGATAGCTAATAACAAGGTGTGCTACCTTGAACAAAAATGGAATATGGCAGAAGAGTTTCCCAGAATGCAATTATGAGGCTGAAAAACAAAAGGTAAATAAAAAGTTATCCTACCTCGACTTGCCTCCAAAAGGAAATACCTGGACTGTCAATGTCTACGCTCCGTTTGCTCAGTAGTTTAAACAAGAGATGCAAAACATCAATTTCAGACTTTCAGAAAAGTACAAAAGAGTCAATTATGAAGGCAAAACCTCGTTATTGCTTGCAAAGCCCAATAGTGTCCGAGACAGAGGGTTCAGGTTGAAGCGTATTTTAGTGAGCCCGAGGGAACTCAGAAAGGAGATAGGAGGAGATAAAGGAGGTCTTTAAATAGACTTGAGTTCTAAAGGTCTGAGCATCAGGACCCGGAGACAAGTGAAAACTAGACAAGTTGAAAAAGGAAAAAAAAAAAACATCAATCAAATACTGAGAAATAAAAATCGACATAGCTGTGGTGTGGGGGGCGGTGTGGTTTGAGCAGGGCCACTTGTCTTGGGTCGAATTGGGCCCGGGATCAGGGTGGCTGTACGCCTGCTGCTCGTTAGAGTAATCGGCGAGCAACAGGTAAAAACCCCGCCAAACACACAGAGGAGAGGAGCCCTTGTCATCACATGCTGTCCATCTGCTCCAGACTTGCACCATCACGCCCACTCAATGCAATAAAACTGGTTTGTTTTCAACCCCATTCCCTGGGTCCCTGTCACACACGGGGCTTGCTTCGTTACATAAGGAAACAGGGTACAATAAAATAACCTAATTTCAAAATAAAAACACACTGTCTTGACGCATGATCACAAGCGACTCATCCCTGGCACACCGTTATTGGGGCACAGAGCCGCGATTATTTAAAATTATTGTTGTGTTTACAATAATATATTGGGGGGAGTAACTCTCTGTTTTTCCCGGGAAGGGAGATACTAAGCAAGGAAGAGAAACAAGAACAGGTGTTGAAAAGCTTTTTTCTATTTTAAGGCAGGCCAGGTCACATGGTGCGACGTGAACGCTGGTCAACTCACTTGTGAATCAAACAAGTGTGTTTAGATAACTCGTCCGCATTGGTGCCACTCGGTTTCGGTAATGTTATGTTATAGACGTGCATTATCCCCAGAAGAATGACTCAATCCGATAGCGTCACAATGTGGCAGACTGATAAAGATTTCTATTCGAAAATAATTTGAGCTCTGATCCTTCATAACCCACTATGGCAAAAAAAAAAAAAATAATAATAATAATAATAAAAATAAAGCCGAGGTGAGCTTTCACTCCACCAGACGCCATCAGCTCGTGAATCCGATTGGAGGGTTCATCTCCCGGCGTTCCAGGAGGCCGGGGCCTTTTCCTTTCCCGGAGCTGTGGGAGCAGCCATTAGACGCACGGCGTGAACAATGAGATGAAAAGTGCTCGACTCTCTCAAACTGCAGACCCGCAGAGTGGTCGTCTGGATGCAAATCAACTGTTGTTGCGAGTTTTCTGCCTGATCATCCATCAAGCTAATGTCCCACTAAATCAGCAGCTAATGTCTCAGACGCACACAGTCTGCTCCTCACGATGGGCCATTTCCCCGCACCGACACCCATCGCGGGGGGTGGGGGGTCAGAAGACGAGGAAGACAAAAGGCGAGGAACGAGAGATTAAAGGGAACGAGAGAATAAAGAAACCCCCCCCTCAAAAAAAAAAAAAGATGATGGAGGGAGGAGGTGAAGAGAGAGCCAGAAAAAGGTCGAAGGAAATAGAAAGGAGACAACAACCCCAAAGTTGGAAGTGAAACAGGGGAGAAAGTAGGAAGAAATTAAGGACAGGAGAAGAGTAACAAAAGTAACTCCCGAGAACGACCTGTCCCCAAAACGGGGATAAAAATAAAAAAAAATCTTGTTTTCTCCGTTTCTTAATCGCTGTGAGCCAGACTGCAGAGCGATCGAGGCCTTCTGCCTCCAGCGCTATCAAGAAGGAGCCCGAGTCAATGAAGTGAGGACACATTACCACATTAATAAGCAGCCGCAGAGAGGAGGCGAGAGAGAGAGAGCGAGCGAGGGAGAGCGAGAGAGAGAGAGAGAGCGAGTGAGGGAGAAACGGAGAAAGAAGTCGGCAGAGAGAGATTTGGTGGAGTGATGGAGTACAACAGATGCCCCCACCTTCCTTATCCGCTCCTAGAGCTCCGCCACTGAAGGATTCGGCAGCACCGCAGCCTCAAAGCGCCGGTTTTATTTTAACAACCCCCCCCCGCCCCACAGCGCCACATGGTGCCTCCGCTCCTCGCCTCCTACCCCGAGCCGACAGAAAGCAAGCACCGGCAGACAGGCCTGGATGCCGGCGATAACAATATTGGCTTTGTTCCCCTTCAAGAATCGGACAAGCACTTCCGACTGCCGTGAAACACAACAATTAAGCGAGCGCGCGGGGTTTGGGTGGGGACGTTTTTTTGTTTTTTTTCGACACACTGCAAGCTGTCGGAGGCTCCTCCTGAAGCTGCAGGGCGCCGCTTGAGGACTACACCTGTTACACGCAGGTTGCCGTGTTCCAGGGTCTTTCATGTTGCGGTTTATAAACACACAAACCAGCCAGGGCCGATAGTACAAAGGCAGACAATGGCAACGACGCAGCGCATCGCACAGCATGCACGCGCGCGCGCACCTGCTCTACAGAGCCCTGTTCCTCAATGCTGCCACGGTGAATGACAACAAACTGGGAGTTTGTATAATTATTATCAATCGTTTCTTCCCCGCGTCGATGTGAAAAGCTTTGTATACAACATGCAGCATGAAGGGGTCATTTCCCGCCACCTCTACGCTTTGACAGGCGAAGCCGATTCCGCCAATGCTCAAACCATTTGAATGTTCTTCGTCCACCAACGGCCTCACGAATCAATGCGGAGCCTCCATTGTTCCCGAGCTAATGGGAACAATTACCCCAAAAAACAAACAATGGGTGGCTTCAAAGATCAGTCCATGTTTGATACAGTTAGATGCTCAGAGCAAAACCATAGGAGAGCAGTCTCTGCTGCCTGCCACAAAAGCACCATTTGCTCCCGTCTCCGAAAGCACATTAGCAGCGTTTCCAGGGGAAGCAGCCGCACGGCGATAGAGGGAGACGTGATCTCGCTTTCTGGCGTCCATGTGCTCGGAAGGAGAAAACGCTGTTTGGGTCGCTTTTGTCGCTCCCCTCGGTTGCTCGCGCTGTCTCGGAGATTAAGCTTCAGAAGCTTTGTTTCGGTTTGATATGGAAAAAAAAAAATTTAATGTATCCCTCAGCAACTCATCCATGTGCGGTGACGGGCACTCAAAAATAACCTGGGTCCTTTTACCAAAGCACCCTAACTGCAGTCATTTCACTTGCACAGCCCATAATGTATTTTGTGACAACAGGACCGGTCCACACAGGTGTGTGTCCACTCTAGGTGAGATGTTTTTTTCAAAGCAGCCGTAATTCAGCTATTTTGGTATTCAGTCAAAAACAATGAAATGTACTTTTCGTTTTAATAAGGTTTTTTCGTTTATTCTGGAGTTCATCTGAAAATGTAGCGTTTTCGGTGCAGTTCTGTTCCGCACACACAGTTTATTATAGCTGCCATGTATTATGAAATAATATCGCTCTGCATGAAACACGGTTGCCTGTTTTTCTATGCTTGTGTGCAAATGAGGACCAGTTCAAAAGCCTTACCGTACGTTACCTTCTCAGAAAATAATTGTGGAGGGAAAACAATTTGCTTCCAATATGCACAAATATTACAACTGATGGTTCTCTGTTCACAATTCGGGCTTTTAAAATCAGGAACATTTTTATTCTTTTAAAATTATTATTACATCATCATTCAGCAAGTAAGTCTCTTTCTTACAATTAATCATACAGCGATGGACGCAGCTGTCTGGAGCAATTAGGGGTTAAGTGTCTTGCTCAAGGACACTATAGCACGCTGGCAGGAGGAGCTGGGGGTCGAACCGGCAGCCTTTGGGTGACGAATCGACCCGCTCTACCTCCTGAGCTACTACTGCTGATCGTGGAATCTAATAGATTTAAAAAAAAAAATACAATTCTACGCGCGTTCAGCTCACTTAATTGCAATTAGGTTATGATGTCATAATTGTGACGGCGCTCGCCACTGAACTCGCAAACTCTCTGCTGGTTCTCCATCCTGCACCAGCGATAACTGATCAGTCCGGAAACCTGCAGCGGTCCTCACCTGCATTGTAGTGGCGGTCCAGTTTCTCCCACATGGGCTCGCCCTCACGATGGAGGATAGACAGCTTGAGAGGTTCATAGATGGAGCCTGGGAGGGGACACACACCGTTCCGTTACCACATCCACCAAATAATATTACAGTCCTCCGTGCTCTGAGGACTGAGGCGCGTCCAGACGTTGAACCAAAACATGCCTCTACGTCACTGAGGTCCAGCCGTGTCCTCAAGTCCTCAGGATGCGATCAAAACACACAGTGCATGTTAGACAGTCGGCAATCATTCACCGAGAAAAGATAGCAATACAATTGGGTTGAAACCGCTCTTCTGACAACGGATCGTGAATTATAAAGATTAGGTATCGGTCACATCTAACATACTTTTATGAGTCCAGAAAACAGAAAATAAAGTGGTTGTTTTGCTTTCATATGTAATATCTACATTTACTATGATATTATATATGTCGGGTACCCTAAACTCTAAAGATCAACATACAGCAACAGTGAATAAGAAAAATATGCTTGGAGGTGTTGAAGAGCATCTAAACTCTGGTTTCGTGATCCTGTTTGAGCTATATTCACTTTTTTTCGATTTACTTAGCACTGAACGTTCTGCAGTTGTGTCCATTCCCTTAATAAAAGGAAATCTATCATAAGCAGGGAATCTGTGTGTTTAAAATACTAACTTGGAGAAATGGTCTTTAATTTGCAGGCACAGTCCTTTTTATTTTTTGGTACTAACGTCGCGTCACAAATTGGGATCTAACCTAAAATTCAAAGGATAACCTGTCTTGCAGCAGGGACTTCAATTTCAGATATTTCATGTTTTATTTGCTGCAGTGTAAGTATGTCAAGGAAACCCAATCTGTTGGACTTCTACTTTTAACTTTGGGGCGATTTACATTTTAATGGCTTTGACCTTGGGTCAATACCACAGGTACTAAAAATGTCACATTCTTACGGGAATTAGCATAATTTTCATCAGCCTTTTAGTTGCTGGGGACAAAGCCAATCCATCTTTTTTTAATGATAACTCTTTAGAACACAGATGAAGTCCAATATTGCAATTTGAATACGTAATGTGTGAATAGACACACGGGTTACAAGCTCTACAGTGTAAGTACTTCAACACAACTGCCTGACCCACCATTCAGGCACTTCCTTCTCACCAGTACGCCTCTGAAATTCATGTAGAGTTTTAAACCAAGTGTCTTTATTGATAATAGATAATCAGATGCAGCAAGGAATTTGGTTTAATTCACTACCAGTCATTTTTACAGAGTGCATCTAATCATAATTTGCATTTCTGTGAGTGTGTGTGTGTGTGTGTGTGTGTGTGTGTGTGTGTGTGTGTGTGTGTGTGTGTGTGTGTGTATTAAACAGAAACAGGATTAGGCATGAAATAAAACAAATGTTGCAGCACAGAGAATAATTATTGAGGACCCATTTTAAAGGTTCATCCTCTATCACTTATAGGCAGGAGGTTGTACTAGTACAGGTCATCTCTGAAAATCTCCTTCTACTACTTACCGAATCTGTGAAGCTTCCGTTGACCCATGCCAACATCTGCCACTGAACTTGCCATTCTGATAAGGCCAATGGTCTGTCAGCTAAATTACAAATCTACAGCAATTCACAGGAATGAGTTAGTCGAACAGGGTTAGACTGTTTCCATGCGCAAATCAACAATTAATTGAACCCAAGGTTGATGGTGATTTTCAAGAGCATGCAAGTAATCACATGACTGGGAATGGCATGATTCCAAGAACAGCAAGAATATTAAATGATGTTGAGGGAATTAGGATATTTTGTGATCACTAAATTATGGACATGGAGTGACTATGCCATTTACAATATAAACCAATACCTGCACCAGTGCACCCATACCTACCCCATCCTGACATGTTCCAAATAAGATATACATAATACACAGTATTTATTATTTTTTTGATTCATTTAGAGTTCTTAAAAGAAAATGAATATGTAGCCCTAAGGTTTAAATACCTGAAAACACAGCACTATTACATTTGAATCATAGACAGACATGAACAGATGGTGAAGAACTACTTCATTCAGTCGATGGATGGAAGATATGAAAGATGTTTCATGAATTATTTTGATGTGACAAATTGGATATTTTAATGATATTTGAACGTTTGAATAATACTAAGAAAATTATAACACTATCAAAAAAAAAGATCATACCACATTTTTCAGGTCACAGAAATGTTTTGTTGTGAAATGGGGAAAATAAATAAATAAAAATAATAAGTAATATGGTCTGATTCACTATCTTTTGCTCTATTACCTACATCTCAGCACTTAGGGAAGAATGCCTTGAACCCTTTCTATACAGTTCCATTATTCGGTCTACCCCTTGTCGATGCATTACTCTGGCACTTTACTGCCAAGATCTGCTCAAGTCTAAGAGGCTAAATAAAATAAAGTGGGAGCTTATTTACTATGTCACAGTAGCTGGTAACTTCAACATATCTTTTGAATGGGTACAATGCTAAGTTAATAAAATAAAATGAAATAAAAATAACAAATGTGTTCACATCTATCAACAAAGATAACAGAAAGTAGCACTTGTGGAACTGACTGCTTTTATTAGTTATCCCAATATGGGCAGGTTGCAGCCATAGTAAGTACAAAGGGTATACATAGTATATACAGTATATATACAGTATATCTGTACATTAATATCTCAAATGGATGAGCTAAATGTCGTGAATATTTACCCAGTTGTATCCTAAAGTCTTTGGGGGCCAAACTTACAACACACGGTTTGAAGGTGTAATGGTATGTTTGGTATAAATTGAGGAATGCATGAAATCATGTGTAAGTGAACTGCTCCTATATGCAGCTGTCATTCAAAAATTGCAGCGTGACTTGTTTCAAACCACAAAGCCAGGAATGAACAGAAACTGTGTTTTCGAGGGTTATTGTGGTTGACAAGGTTGTGCATTCTCAATGTACTTCGCTTATATGGCCTGGAAATTACATGAGACTGTATGCAGAGTCCTGTACCACAGTTAATATGGCCTGTACATTAGATGATACTGTATGTAGAGTCCGGATAAGCGGAGGAAAATGGATGGATGGATGTATGTAGAGTCCTGTACCACAGTTAATATGGTCTGGACATGACACGATATGTAGAGTCCTGTACCACAGTTAATATGGTCTGGACATGACATGATATGTAGAGTTCTGTACCACAGTTAATATGGTCTGTACATTAGATGAGACTGTATGTAGAGTCCAGATAAGCGGAGGAAAATGGATGGATGGATGTATGTAGAGTCCTGTACCACAGTTAATATGGTCTGTACATTAGATGATATGTAGAGTCCTGTACCACAGTTAATATGGTCTGTACATTAGATGATATGTAGAGTTTTGTACCACAGTTAATATGGTCTGTACATTAGATGATATGTAGAGTCCTGCACCACAGTTAATATGGTCTGTACATTAGATGATATGTAGAGTTTTGTACCACAGTTAATATGGTCTGTACATTAGATGATATGTAGAGTCCTGCACCACAGCATGGGAGTTAGTGTCATACAGTACAGGCAGGTAAAGCAACCAGAAGTCCCCCCCTAAGACAGTGGCTTGCACTTTAAACAGCTTTTTCAATGTGCCACTGTGACCCACTGGAAGACAGCAGCACACAAGCTGACATGCTGCAGTGACTGTTACGCTGTTGTGACTTCCCTAAAATAGCTGCACAGCTAAGACTGAACTCTGACCTTTCATGCCGATTCCCCTGGACGCGTCGCAATATACAAGGTTTATCAAATAAAAGTCACGTCGCGTGCATTCACGTGACTTGCGTGCCATATTGTCGTACGACGTCATGAAAGTAAACGGGTCAAACCTGATCTTTTTGACCGGGCTTTGAATTCCAGGAGCTTCCAGCCGACATCTGCCAAACTCGCCATGTTTACGCCGAAATGGACTGCGGCCGTGATTACGACACTACCGCAAACACGGAAGCGGTGACGTTTTTTTTTTGTTTTCTTTAATCCTCGTTGTCACGAAACGGGAGTTTTAATTTATATTAAAAAATATGAAATAAATGCAGATATTATCATTTTAGAATTTCAGAAGTTATAGATCTGCGAGGAAATACCACTGTCATATGGATGTGACCGCCATTCGATCTTACCTGCCGTAAAGCGCTGCGGCGTGCCGTATTCCGGTGTGTGTTGTTGTGAGCTGGCTGGCAGGAGGATGTGGCTGATGAATGTCCATATTTTGGCTTTATTACTTTATTGTTCAGGACCGTACAGCACTCGTGCTCTTCAAGATGTCACCGCCGACCTTTTTGGATCCGAAAACTACGGGACGGTGGCGGCGTTTGGAGATTTTAACTCCGATAAGCAGACAGACATCTTCATCATCAGAGAAGGTAAGAGCGAATAACTCGGTTTAAGTCTCGTCGAAATGAAAACATTGCGGATATAATGTGCTGAATGCACAATCCGTTTCTCACAAAAGAACTGTTTTGTCTCGTAATACCTGTTAATAGTTGTCTATAGTGGACGATGTTTAGCAGTATCTATTGCTGATACAGATGTGTGTAGATTGGCAAAATTAGCTATTTGTCAGTAAATGTTTAGCTTTATTACTAAATCAATCTCTATGTCTATCTGTTATATTGTCCGGGTTGGGTGCGGTCACTTTACGTACCACATACGAGATGGGGCTCATAACATCTTAGCTACAGTGACAGTCTATGGTTGCAAGTGACTATTTATGCAAACGTAATGCAGTCATTATTTTGTAATTCTAAGAGACAGCTAGCAGGAGGACCTGCTGTTTTTATATCTAATTCATTTAAACGAAATTCAGCTCAATTTCAGGGGCTGGATTAACCTGGGAAACGCATGTTTACATAGCCAAAACAAATTCCAAATGCAAAACAAAATACAAAAAATGTAACCTGTATAGAACACAGAAAAGAGTAAATGTTGCAGTGAAAACTTGCTACTTGGTATATATACATATCTGATGACCTGAAATATGAATTCTAAATATTACTCTGAAAAGTCTAAACATTTCTCTGAAAAAATAACAATGCAGATGTGTATCTTATACTGTTGACTTGACATGTTTCAGAGACTGAACTGGTGATTTTCTTGGCTGACTTAAAAATGCCGTACTTCAAGCCCAAAGTGAACATCACTAAAAATCATTTGCCAAGGTGATTTTCTTTTAATTATATTCTTTGTTCGTTCCATTTGAATTAAATACACTACAGTGTGGATATTTGCATGGACATTTACATTACTGTTCTATATGTCAAAATCACTGTCAAGTCCATTATTTGAACTTACTAATTTCAATATAATATTCATACATTTATACTTTTTGCTTTCTGTTTCAGTGACACTTTTATCACAAGTGTGGTTCCCGGAGATTATGATGGGGACTCTCAGATGGATGTGCTTCTCACCATTCAGTCTAAGTCCAAGGACAATGCTGATACACGTGTGCTCATCTTCTGGGCGAACAACCAGACACTTGGTATAACTTTTGACAACCAATGGCTGTTACCAAAAATATCTAGCCTGTAGGTCCCATAAACATTGATGGTTGATTGGCCAATTTGGCCAATTATTAGAGTGCATTTGAGAGATGCTGTGGAGATTTCACAGTCAGCCTTTTTTTTGAAGGTCAACTTTTTCCTTCCCATAGAAAACTAGTGGTACTTGGTCTCTTTGACCCAGGTTATTACCCAAGCTAATAGGAAAGGATAACAGCCAAACCATTCTGTGCTTATAAGTAGCAATTCCTTAAATAAAATTGGAACATCACCTTGATTTGTATGAAAATATTTGTCACCCTATTAGCACACCAAATAACCTATGTGTTAATTGACTATGCTTGCAACAGCAATCTCAAAACAGCGACTTATTCAACCTCACATTTTTCACGTTTATACTTGAACAGATCTTGATGGACGGCTTGAACTGGACAAGACATTTTTAGATCAACCTCTTGTCATGGAGTAAGTTACAATTTCATGCTTGCTAACCATTTGTTTGTACTGTGTTTGATCTAGCCTTCCTTAATATATTTAGCTCATTATAATTGTCCCAGCCCCATGTGAACTGAGATGGATGATTTTTTTTCGTACGGTTTCAGGCCGGTTTAAGGATGGACCTCTTATAAACATAGTAATGCAGTCTATATTGCACACTTTTTACATTTTTGGATGCAAATTCTCCCCCACAGTTTTAATGGGGATATGATCCCAGATGTCTTTGGAGTCGTCAAAGACTCCACTGAAGTCTGCTATCTGACACAAAGGTAACATATTAAAAGTTTGATTAATCTATTAAATAGTTTTAAAGGCTTGATTCTCAGTGCTCTTGTTGTGTTGATTGCTGTCTAGGCGCCCCATGTGGAATAAGGCTCTGAGTTCTCCTGTCACGATGCGCATCCCCCACTCCAACGCTTTCATTGACCTCAACATGGACTTTACTGCTGGTGAGTTGTTATAATTGAGCCCATGCACCATAAAACATGAATAAAAGAAAGAAAGACATATTACTGTATCTTCAATGATATGTCCAGTTGGGTTGGAACAGTCCACATGCCCACACCTATTATAAAGTAATTTAATAATTTTCTAAAAATAAGTTATTTCTTATTCTTCCTACTTTGTTTCGCTTTGGTTTTCAGTTGGTAACATAATGTGCTAAATCAGTAAAGGTCCACCTATTTATAAACTGTGTTGGTGGTACATTATAGTAATGTGATGAACCTACTTTGGTGAACCAATTGTGAAAAACTCACCTTTTCAGTGCTTGTGCACATACATTTGGGTCTTTGATGAAGAAGAAGAAGAAGAACAACAACAACTATCTTTAATCATCACACAGCACACCACACTACAACACATTCACGCACACACACACATGCACATGCTTTGAATGGTGGCTGGTGAAATGAGGCCTCTGCATTTAACCCATCCTGGCTTGTCCTTCCTCCGGGGGCACAGTAGAATTAGAATTAGAACCGCCCCCATCTGAGTAACTCCACCCATGGCTCGAGAAATAACACGCAAACTGCCAGAACAAATATTTTAAAAGAAAGAGGAATTAATACCAGCTGTCTGTGAATAAACTGCCGACAATGGAAATTTAAGTATTTTAAAAATCATTTTGCTGTGTGTTTCTTTCTAATTAAAAAAAAAAAGATAGACTGTAGGCTGTGGGGTGCGATCCGCTGTGCTTTTATCCAAACAAAACTAATATAAATAATGTGTTTTATTGTAAATGTATTTATTTTATTTTATTTTATGAGTTTTACATGAAACCAAAAATCCCAGCGTGCGGTGTACCGGTGCAGTGTTGGCAACCAAAGTCGACCTTGTAAATCTAATATGAGTGAAGATTCAGCAGCGGGATTGCTTATTTCTCTTCTCAAATTTGACCAGGAACAGATTTTGGAACCAGAATGTTAAATGTTCCGCTGTCAATCTATTGTCTATTTCTTGCCCCTGCTCTGATAGTGCATTAAGGCAGCCCCTGCCCCCACCCCTAAAAACTTGGTTTTAACTTCACTCATTGGATGGATGTCACCTCAACACTTGTATGACCTGTGCTCTCAGCTTGACAAACAGACCAAAATAAATCCTCCACCATTATAATACACAAGCGCAATGTTTATAGCTTTCAAGTTGCGCACAGCACCATGTTTGTCCCGGGGGAATTTGCAGGCTCCAAAATAGAAGCTTGAACGTACATTTATGGCTAGCAATTTTCAACTTGGCTGAGAGAGTGCGGAGACCCTATTTTCTTCACCAGTGAATGGAGAAATCAGCTCTTCTTTGTTTTACGGTTTTGCCTTCCTCTGCTCGCTGACTGCAGCAGCCCTCCTTAGAATTCAGGTAGGGCAGCCTTTTTCCTCCTCAAAACTAATCCTCGTACTTAAGCTACATCACAGAGGATTTTGTCATCTCACACCCACTGCAGGCATCTCGTTATGGTGTTTGGTCTTGTGTTTCCGGGTGTGAGTACAATTTAACCAGGGGATAGTTTAATTCATATTTAATCTGTTTGGGGATTAGAGTAAAGTCATAAATGAGTAAATGCCCACATTTCAATAACGGCCCCTGACCTCCACTTCAGTGTGATGGCCTGTCTCAAATTTCCTGGCTGTTGGCAATTTTTTTTTAACAAGGGCCCTGCATAGAGTCGCTTCAGCACAGTGTGTTTACAGTGTCCATGATGATTGTGAAGGTATGTCGAACCACAAACCAGTCAGTCTGAGTGTCTTTCCATCTTTTCTTTTGCTCAGAGAAAATTATTGTGTTGTTTTAAATATTTTATGATTTTCTATTCAATTTATTTGTTGTTTTTTTTTACCTTGTGTGACGTTCTCTGCAGTCATAACAACAAGCCAACGGAACCAATAAAGCTTTTTCTTTTCTCACCATCAATCTCTGCAGAATTTTTGCTCCGGATTTCAGCAGCAGATTGACAGCCCACTTGAGTTCTTTCACACGTTTTCCTCGATTTCTCCCTCACTTTCTCCCCTACTCCTTTCCACAGACCAGCAATCATTAAAGTCCTGAATGCCTAAGTGCGTTCAGCTGCGTTTAGAGTGCTGTATCTTAGCGTGCTGCAGGAACAAACAGGGTGCGAGGATGAGCACCAGAGAAAAGTCAATTCGACATCTGGTAGATGTCAGCCTGTTTGGCTGCCACAGTCTGTGGGGATACGCAGATGGATAGAGGGAAGGAGTTGAGTGGTAGAGAAAGGGGGATGAATGCGGGCAGGAAACGGTGGGGAAGTCAACCTAGGCGGAAGAGAGGGATGGATAGATGGAAGAATTTTGGGAAAACGGGGAAAAAAGAAAACTCAGCAGGATGGATGACGGACTGATGGTAAATGGGGAGGGTGACAGTTGGTGGGTGTATTTTCAGCACGGCTCATTGTCTGCCAACGCCACCTGCTCCTGTAAGCGCCGTCGTCTGTGGCATGGAGGCACAGCTTTAATGTGTAGGGGCCGCTGGGACTTGAGCTTAGAGGCCAGTCTGGGACTTCGCTAGTCCGCCAACAAGCACTGGTTACTCGTTAAGGAGACGGAACGCAACTGCTGTGTAACAAATGAAGATGCTTTTCTTTTTTTTCTTCTCATTGCTTCGTGTTGATTGTGCCCCAAGTGTTATAGATTCTGTCGATTATCTTCAGGGTTCTCAGGTTAGCTTAGCCAATTTAGACAAATTACTTTACTTGACAGAAGATGTGTGACTGTGCGGTGTCACACATGAATATAAGCAAGTATACCATCACATGACCACTATCGGCGTCTCCTCTCCCGACTCTGTGCGGTAATGTACCAAGGTTTTTGACTCGCCGGGATCCATGGTGATCGATGGGAGTGTCAGGGCTGGTGTCACGAGTCCAATCCCAGCCCACGGTTTGAGGCTGTAAACAGCCCCTCTGAACAGTGTTGGCTGACCTCCCTATATCAGCACAGTCAGCAGAAAAAAAAAAAAAGTCTTGAATTGCTTCCTGGCTAGTGTCAGGAAGCAATCAGCCTCATTTAGTCTGATGATTGGACTGGTCAGCCAGGCAACCGATGATGCTGCCTGCGTGGCATATGATCCACATTCCTTTGCGTTGCCATCTTACTCCCCTAGCAAGTCCTGTGTGTAGTAGTTTGTCGTCTGCTGTTGCACAATGTAACACTAGAAACATTTTAAATTAAAAAAAATATATAGCACCCTCCATCTACTTCATTCCTTCCCCTTGTTTTTTTTCTGTCTCATCATTTTTCATAGATTCCTATTTGTACCATAGTCTTGTTTTTTTCTTTATTATTAAAATGAAAGCTAAAATCCTTATCTGGATCCCCACTCCAAGCCATCAGAACCGTGATAGAGAAAGCTGGATCATATTTACAAACTGGCCATCTTACTCTACACTGCATGGGCACTGACAAAATTATATTCACGCTTCATGATATTGTTTACTCGGCACCACCAAAACAAAAAAAACAAATCGTCAACCGTGAAGCTCTTTTAAGTCCACATCTTGTTTTGAGGCTGCTCGCCGCAGCAGCACCACCAATTAAACACTGAGCAGCTCTCTCTATGTGACAGCGACGCAGTGGAGCTTTATGTAACAGACAGCTGAGGTGGTCTGAAGCGTCAACATCCATCTATCATCAAACAATTCACCATAGGAAATGTTCCTATCATTTGAATGGTTTTTGTTAGCAGTCACACTTATTAGATCTCTCCCTGCCACGGCACCAAGGGACCCAAAGGGCCATATCGCATCTCCTCAATTCAGTCATAGCACCAGTAGGCAAAGAGCTATCAAGAGCACCAGAAGAACTAGCAAGGAAACAAAAAAAAAAGTGGTTATTGCCAAGTAATTATGAATGTCGTTCCGGTCATAGCATGCAAAAAGACAGCGGTACTGGCAAAAAGAGCCATTGCTAGGCAACGGGCATGGTAATGTTCAGCACAGCATCCAATTAAAACCAGCATTCTGTGTCAAAGTCACTTGCTGATTGTTTGAGTAATACAGGGAAAAATAGATTTGCCACCTAACAAGGTTTGCCACGGAGAAGAATGGATTATAAAGCCATAAGGTTATATTTAGGCAGTTATCTACCTTGGAAAGAGAGAGGGAGTGAGTTATTCAAGTTTCAACTGAGTCATCCTAGAACTGTTCTGAATATGCAAAATCTTATGTCGTCAGACCAGGAGTGAACAGAAAAGACGGAACAAGAGCCTGCAGGGCGCGAACATGGACACACATTCATTAGACATGAGGGATTTATGTTGATTGGTGGACTGAAGAGCCGTTTTAGCAGCCAACCTGGTAAAAATAGAATAAATAGAGACTTGATCGAATAGAAGAAAACAACACTTTGGTCACTTTTTATTATGTATTTTACCGTGTGGGGAAAAAAAACAACATTTTAATTATTTCTAAAACCCTACAGTGTGCCTTGGATCTGTTGGAAGAGACTTGCATTTTGCAACCTTACATAAAAAGCAATTCTGTATGTTTATGAGATGAGATATCGTCTTGGATTTTGGTGATTGTGATGAAGTCAAATGTGCTGTCACCAAATTATTGCCCTTGAAAATAATAGGTTTTACCAGTGGATAAGCACAAATGAAAACAATTCCATGAATAACACCTGTGCTTTTCCTATAGGCGTTTTGGTTGCCCGTTCACCTTTTTGTAAAGTGAGTATTAAGAGCCACCTGGAACTATTATAATTGCACTTCTTTTCATCTATTCCTCCTATTCTTCATGGGGTGTTACATCCAGATTTCTCTCTCTAGTATGGCATAGGGCAGAGCATCACCAAGCCCATTACCTGCATTTAGTGTTATTTCCACCGCTGATCATTTCATGCCACAGAAGAAGCACTAAGATGACAAAATTGTCACACTCAGTTTACTGTTGTTGGGAAAACAACCTCAGGCCCTAGCAAGCAAATGTCTCTCTCTCTCTCTCTCTCTCTCTCTCTCTCTCTCTCTTGCTTTCCTAATCTGACGCATTAGCATTGTACAGTGACTGAAATGTAAATCACTATAATCCTAATCCTGGATGTTTGTGTGGAGCATTGCTATAATTGTTGAAATTAGTAACATGACATGCATTGACGTGAAACCCTTGGGCTGGTTCGATACACAAACAGACTCACCAGCTCAAACCCACCTACAATATATTCAAATTAATTCAACGACTGTGTTTTTATAGAGTGTGTATGTCTATAATATACAGTATACGTCCACTGATCAGCCACAACATTTTAACCAGTGACAGGTGAAGTGAATAACATTGATCATCTGGTTACAATGGCACCTGTCCAAGTGGTGGGATATATTAGGCAGCAAGTGAACAGTCAGTTGTTGAAGTTGATGTGTTGTTAGCAGGAAAAATGGTCAAGCGTAAGGATCTGACAAGAACCACATTGTGATGCTAGACGACTGGGTCAGAGCATCTCCAAGACGACAGGTCTTGTGGCGTGTTCCTGGTATGCAGTGGTTAGTAGCTACCAAAAGTGGTCCAAGGAAGGAAACCTGTGAACCGGTGATAGGGTCATGGGCGCCCATGGGCTCATTGATATGTATAGGGAGAGAAGTGTAGCCCGTCTGTTTCGATCCCACAGAAGAGCTACCGGAGAACAACTTGGTGAAAAAGTCAATGCTGCTATGATAGAAAGGTGTCAGAACACACAGTGCATCACAGCTTGCTGCGTATGGGAGCGGTCAGAGTGTCCATGCTGACCCCTGTCCACCGCCAAAAACAGCTACAAGGCGCACGTGAGCATCAGAACTGGACCATGGAGCAATGGAAGAAGGTTGCCTGGTCTGAGGAACCACGTTTTATTTTTTCATTTCTTTCTTTCTTTCTTCTTTCTTTTTTTTTTTTAGCCCATGCTGTCAGCAAACTTGGCATACAACACAAGAGTAATTGTATGCCACTTCTCAACCTGCAATGCCACACTTTATTCATTCTTTAATCATCAAGGACTGCTTGCAACAACTGTCCTGTGGATGACCTGTGGATGACAAGAGCACATCTTTTTTGTCACAGAACCGCCACCAATCCCCCTCTTTGGAGAATGATCTCACCATATTTTGGTCTTTAATCAGCTTATCATAATTACTTCTCCAAGAGGGGGACAATCACCACAGGACAGACCTGTGGCCAGAGGCCTTTTGTGTGGTGTATGTACTGAGTTTGAGTTCTGGCGCTGGGAGAGAGGCGAAGCACAACCAGATCAATGCAGGGTTGCCATGGTTTTTCCATGTACATGTTGTTTGTTTCTATGTTTATTTGTCTCACCTGTGTGTGTGTGTGCGTGTGTGTGTGTGTGTGTATATATATATATATATATATATATATATATATATGTGTGTGTGTGTGTGTGTGTAGGGATATTTGTATGCGTGTATATATATATACAGTATATAGGTGTGTGCTTGTGAGTGTGTGTGTAATTCAAATAAATTGAGTTTCAAAAATAAGCTGCTTCAGAATGCGTTGGTGGTGAAATTCTTCGTTATACTTTTCGCAAGGTGGGGGTGCTTACAATTCCACTAAACCAGCACCCTGCTGGGAAGTAGAATGGAATACAAAATAACAGAGAGACCCTTCAAAAATTACATAAATATACAATAGCTGCTGAAGAGATATTTTAACTAGCAACGGCGTAAGAAGGTTATTGAAATAGCTTTGTTTTGTTTTATAAACAGCAGGAAGCATGAGGGATGCATGAAGCATCAAAAGTGAATGAAGCAACCACATAAACTAAAGTTTTGGGTAGTATAATTGTTCTATATCGATTGCTGTGAATTAGGCAAAGTGATGCAAATTCCTCGTTGTCCTTCTCCTGTGGTGGCAGCATACACTCCCAACCTCTCAATTCAACCACTAGATTTGATGTCCACTTCCTTGAGGAAGCATCTGGTTTAATTTTCTTAATACACACTTTTCCCTCGTCAATGTAAATGTAAACTTGAAATATATATATATATATATATGTGTGTGTGTGTGTGTGTGTGTGTGTGTGTGTGTGTGTGTGTGTGTGTGTGTGTGTGTGTGTGTGTGTGTGTGTGTGTGTGTGTGTGTGTATATGTATGTATGTATGTATGTGTGTGTATATATATATATATATATATATATATATATTTTTTTTTTTTTTTTTTTTTTTTTAATTTTAATTTTTTTTCATACGAAGGAATGTGTTCATGCGATCGTTGGGCTATAATCCCCCCGTAGCGAGTGCACCTACGTTGTTCCCTATAATGGTTTTAGGAGATTATTTCTTCCGGGAATAGCATCGCTCCATTCTGAGCTGGTGTGGTGTGCCATGTTTGTGAATGAGATGTTTTCATAGCAGCGGGTGAAGTCGCACAGTGTGGAGTGGGGCTACATATTGGCTTAGAGACGGATTTATTCTGTCAGCTTTTCACTTTGTTCCTGGCCTGGATTCTGTATTTTTATTGTGGGGTTTTTTTTTCCCTGTGCGCACGCCTGTTTGTGTCTGCGCTTGCTAACATACAAATAGACAAACAGACATATTTACACAGGCATAAATGTGTGAACATAGTGTATGTCAAAGTATAACTGGATGAGAACATGTCCACTGTGCATATGATCCCTGCATTGCATTCACATCAATGTGTCAGTGCATAACAGTCTTCTACCTCTAGCTACACACAAGATAGTGTCTATACACTGATATATCAGACTGTATATGTTGCAATGTTAGCGTGCACAGATATTTACATGATATACTGTACTATGCAAAATACTATATTATCTTTGATAAAACATTAACATTACTTCACACCCACATGCTGCTGTTGGATCTTATGACATCCCCGTCCCTCATGTTTTTGCGCAGTGGTGCTGTTTAGACGCTGCATTTTTATTCCTGTGGTAATCGCACTATATGGTGCTTTTTTTGTAACACCCAGTTAATTCCCAGTCAGGAAATTGGCGGTCCTGTCTCTGAGGACTCTTGAACTGTACTGTCTGTTGCCTCTGCTGGTGCAATAATTCAATATCCCCTTTGGGTTTAATAAAGTGCCGTCTAATCTTATCTAAAGTTACCTCTTGAACCATTTAGTGGCCTCTGGAAATGGTTTTGAGGAGAAATGTTTGTTTTGTTTACAGTACAACTCCGAAAACTTCAGACATTAGACTATATATATATATTTTTTTTATTTTATTTTTTTTTTTTTTAAGACTCTAGCATCAGAGCTCTTGTTCGCTTGTGACTAAGCTTGTCTTTTGTGGGCTTTTGGCAAGGTTGGAAAAGCTTGTTTCACAGTCTGCTGGATCCTTTCTAGCAGAGAGAAGCAGAACCATATATTAGTGGAGCTGACCAGGGAAGGCCTCCACCCTGTACACTGTCCTTGTTTCACCGAAGGGATAGCACTGTACATATTTTAGTATGTTTTGTTTTTTCTGACTAGACATCACATGTTGGCAAAGGTTGTATTTTTTAACTGTGCCTTGAAGGGCTCTATTGACCTTATTTGTCATTAAATTACGGCCCACACCTATCAGTGCTCATAGTACAGTGGTTTACAGCCTTCAAGCTTCAAGTATAGGCGAGGCTTTTAGTTTATGCATTAGTTTTGCATGCCGCCCTCCGTGCATATTTTTAAACTTGCAGTTCTCTTAGATGATGCAGCGTTTTCTTTTTTTCAGAGTGTTCAGTAATTGTCTTCATTTTATTAAAATTCACAATGCAGTACAGTAGGCCTAAACTGATGAGATGGGGCTTAGTCCAAAAGACACCACCATGTACTATACAAGACACTAATGGATACATGGATGCAATTTGAACTGACATTGTGTGACACGCAGAGCACAACTAGCACAAAGTATCCCAAAATAGTACTAAAACGTAATATTTAAGTGGCCTATTTGACCAATATGACATAAGAAAGTCATAAAAGCCTTGGTTAAAAAAAACGTTTTTCAAGTATTTGAAAAAATCAAATTCTTCGGAATAAATTTGATTAAATCTTAATTTCTTTGTCATCTATTCCCTCCGGCCCTGGTTTGTCATCACTGTTTCAGACCGAAGAACCAGGACACATAATATTGCAAGTCCTCAAAACCTGAGGCTTTCTTCTGCGTCAAACCAGGCTCTCTCTCTCGCTCTTGCTCTCTCTCCCTCTAGTATATTTTATAGTACGTAGTATATTTTAGCCATCTACCAGACTGTAGTGATTCTGTGTAGCATCATTCTGAAGTTATCACTGAAAATAAAAGGCCCTCTGTGGAAAAAAAACAAAAACAATAAATGATTCCTTCAATGATTAGGCCCGCCCACATCCCTTCTCGATTACAAAATATATATATAAAATATCCACATATTGTAATTTCAATCGCAGTTGCTCTGGGGGAAAAAAAAAAAAAAAAAAAAAAAATCTCAGTTTAAAAATCCCCAATTTATAGATCCTAGATTATTTATATATATATATATATATATATATATATATAGATAGATTTTACCACGGGTAGCAAAACAGTGGTGGTCAACAAACTGCGAAGCATTCTTTAAAAAGTTTTCCTCTCCCAACAATTCCTGTGGTCCCTCGGTCGCCCCTATCAGTCTCTGGGCAAAGCAGTTTCATCCCTTCTTCCTTGTGCCTCCTCTCTCTCTCTCTCTCTCTCTCTCTCTCTCTCTCTCTCTCTCTCTCTCTCTCTCGCCACCGTTAATTCCTCCCATTTTGACACAAGCTCCAAACGTCGAGCCAAGAGGTGTATCTGTTTCACTGATGGCTGCACTGACATTTCCCTCAGAATGTCAAAGGCCCCACCGCCCCCCTCCTCCGCCAGAAACATGGACCCTGCCCAGGGTTAGACACCACCGACAACTGCTGCAATCGATGCAGCAGCGTGAGAACACAGCGCTTTGAATAATAACCTAAAGAATGGCTTTTTCCCATCCAAGCATGCACTCTGCACGGGGCCTAGGCACCCAGACGGGCGGTAATGGGAGTAACGGGCACCAAACCCTTCGGTGCGGGACGATCCGATGATTGCAGCATTGCTTTGTGAACGGTTATTGAGGGTGTTTTTTATTTTTATTTTTTTGTTTTTTCTGCGTGCATGTGAAACAATTCACAATCAAGGTAATTATCTTGACTCATGTCTTATCAATATGCAATCACTGCAATCAATGTTGTCCCTTCCATTTTGCATTTTTGATTATTATCAGACAGACTCACTCCCCAAGACGAATATAAGCATTTGACACACGTATATATGTGTGCGCACACACACACACACACACACACACGCACACACACACACACGCATGTGTGTGTGTGTGTGTGTGTGTGTGTGTGTGTGTGTGTGTGTGTGTGTGTGTGTGTGTGTGTGTGTGTGTGTGTGTGTGTGTCCGTGTCCTGACAGCCGGCAGGGATAGGAGTCACAGCTTGTTTGCTGAGTAACAGGCTAACAAATAGCCTGCTCAGGGGCATTAGAGACACAGAGATGAGATCTTTCTCTCTCTCACTCACACCCCTTTATTTTACCCATCGCTCGCTCACCTGTTTATCTCTCTTGATTGACTCCCTCCCTCTCTCTCTCTTTCCTTCTCCCATTTTCCATATCTCTTTCTCACACAAACAATCTGCCCTCACAATTTTTATTAAATTTTTTGCCTATTTGTCTTTCAGCTTTCAGTTTCTTCATCATTACATGCACTTACTCTCTTGTGCCTGTGCAACTGGAATCAGTAGATACCACATGTGCTGAATAAAGTTTCTCGCTGTGTGTCTCTCTCGCTCTCCTTCCTCCCTTTTCAAGCCTCTAACCCAGTCCTCTTTACCTAACGGCTTGAAGCGAAATGGCGATGAATGAGGTGGCTGCTTTCCCCTGCGTCCTCAGATACCTCTGTGCACACATGCACATGCACGCACGCATGCACGCTCTCACGCACGCACGCTCGCATGCACGCGCCTCTATCAGGCTGTTAGCTGGCTGTCATCTCCACTCTGCACTGCGGCCCAGACATGCTGTTGCTGCCGGACCTGCTCGGGGCGGAGGGGGTTCTAATGGCGTCGGTCCCCGTAAGCTGTCACCCCCACTTTAGTCCAGATGCCACAGATACCGTTGCTAGGGCTGGACAATATGGAACAATTTATTAGCATGATGAATATATAATCCCATGCGCCGCTGATACAGATACATGATATCTGCTTTTGTATCGCCCCCCCCCCTTAGAAACTTCCACTGAGTGTCATAATTTTAAACTATCGTCTGGCCCTTTATTATTCCAGCCCACATTTCAAAATGGTGATAACGTGTCATTCACGCTGACGACGATACCCCCCGAATGGTGATGAGCGATAATATCGATATGTGACCCAGACTTGCCGCCACTGGAGTCAATATTGTTTCTGTGTCTGCGATGGGCCCCGCTGATAGGTTCCCAGGAGCGAGGGGGAGAAGAGGGAAGCGGACTGTCATCTCGCTTCCCA
>NC_137190.1:5921884-5929384 GCF_960531495.2 Zeus faber | reverse complement strand
TCATAACGTCCGGTGAAAAGAATTCCCCCGAGCACAATTTGAATTAGTGCTGGTGGATCATTTTGATTTAAAAAAAAGTTTTCATTTCCGCGCTCGGCAGGTTGCAACGGGAAGCAAATCAGTTTGGACGATCGAAAGCTGATCTGAATGCTTCCCCTCTGACCAATCACGTTTGTCGATTTGGAACTAGGCCCCGCCGACTCCGTCGTGGACAGGTTGCGCTTGTTAACACAGTCGCGGAGGGCAACAGCGTCTCGAACTCTGAGGCGAAACAGAAACATGATGTGTCGATGGAACACATACATCCATAGTTTGGTGTTTTTTTTGGATATTTGAGTTCCGACCCAAAGCAGACGGTAAATATTCATTGTGTAAAATATGTCGATGGAGACGGACAACACCACAAACTTTACTATTTGATTAGAGGTATGTGCCATATTTATTTTATGTTTGATTTGATCAAAATGTTATTTTAGTGAAATGTTAATTAAAGCCGCTGCACTTGTAACTTGTTGTTCACGAGTGGAAATTATTTGATTTCAAGTAGTAATATTCATAATATTTATTAATTTATTTTTAAAATGGCATTTACTGACGGGACTTATTTCAAGTTAAATTTTCAATAAAAAATATACATCTACATGCCCTGATGATGTCATTCTCTATATAGCCTGCTTATCAATTGTTTTTAATCTCAATAATCACAGACAAAATTTGACCCGAATCTCTCCCATTTGTCCGGGAAATTGAAATTTTCTAGAACACATGGACCGGCACCAATTTTTTCTCACGGAAACTCTGGTGTGTGAGTATCTGTGTGTGTAGCCTTATCGGCTTGATGTCGGCGGGGTATCGGCGATTGATATTTTGTCTCTTTTGCCCTTTTTGTAAATATAAACGCACTCTGTTTGCATCCAACCCGATGTCCTGTCCCTCCTTATTTTGTGCCCATCCGGCCAGTCATTAAAGACAAACTGTCAGAGTCCAGTCCAAAACATACGATATGTTTCTGGCCTCACACATGGAGTTTGCTTGCAGCTCCAGGCCAACAAGTCTGGTTTAATTTAGTCCAAAAAGTTTAAAAAGTGAAATGAATGAAGTCTCTGAGGAACATGCAGTGTTTAATCCGTCTGAATGGAAGCGTGTTCTTGGGAACGTCCACACGGAGTGATTTCCTACACAGAGACACCATGAGGCAGGACTCTGTGGACTACAGGAAGTAGACAGAGACCTGACAGGAAGTAGGCAAACACATTCTTATTTTTAGGGTAAAGTCATAACACGCAACGAGTGTATCAGCTTGTATTAGTAATTCTGCGTTTCACCAGGACTCTGAAAACCCGCGTCACTGCCTCATTACTGTACGTGAGCCGATACTGCGTTCACTGGAAACTCGGAAAATTGTAACTCGTTTTAGACTTACTAGTTTAAGTAATGCTGATAAAGATGTGCACCAGCATGAACTCATGCTGTGTTCCAATGGGGACTGGGAAATGAGTATTGCTGCCTGCAGCTGTATTATCATTATTATTATATATTTTTTATGTATCCAAAGCAGAAATTTATGGCACCAGTTTACATACACCCATCGAGCCCGCTGTCTGTTCATGCCCTTGCCACACACTGAATTTCGGTGCAACACCTCTTTACACTCATCAAGTGTGGGAGAGGTATCTGCACACTGGGGAGAGATGGAAAGAAAGGGAGAGACACGACAATGCTAATTGAAACGAAAGCTTAAAACTATAAGCTACAGCAGCCCTGCGCTATCTGCTCTCCTCAACGCCGGAGCCCTGCCCTCCTCCCAGGCTTAGCGCACGCCTCCCCCCCCCCCCCCCCCCCCCCCTCCCCGATCTGTTCATACAGAGGCTAATCGGGAAGCAGGTCTCCATCCCTACGCCGCGGCTCAACATAATGGAATAGAGAGAAGTAATGCCGCCTGAGTCAAACAGTCTGCCGAGGCCATTAAATTGCTTCCAATCCCCTTAACAAATCTGATGGAAGAGGCTATGAATAACTCACACCCACCCCACCCACCACCTCAACGCACTGATCTTTTCTTCCCATGGTTCCCACATCTCTGTTGCTTTCTTTCCTCTCCCTTTTCCTCTATTTGGAACAGTCTAAAGCAGTGATACTCAGCCTCTTTTATGACGTATGTTGCTGCTCTTTAAAGTGTTATTCAAAATGAAACAAAAAATGCTAAAAGAGTATTTCAATCAATTTTGTCTGCAGTGTCCAAAACTGAATTTCCCATTAGACACGACCTATGACGGCTTTGAGAGAGAATCTAATAGAGATCTGTTTCCTGGTAGTGATTAATGACCTTTTAAATGAAGGATTAATGGCCAATGAACTGATTTCCACTGGCAATTTTATTATTAATTAATCGTATTTAATTATATAATTTCGGTAAACAAGTGATAACCTGGAGCCGCAACTTATCACCCGACCACCACGCCAGACCACCGTGCCCAAATCGTCCTTCGGCTTCCTCACTACAAGCACAGCAACCATGCAATTAATATATAGGAAAACAACTTTGATATCAATCACGTTTTTTATTTAAGCCATTTAACTTAATTTAAGTGCGATATTCCAGAGAGCACGGCATGCAGCTCATAAACCTGGCAGCCACAGCAGACATACGCAGTAGAGTCAGCTCGTCGCTTTGGCTACATGACTTTCGGTTTGCCGCCAACCCGTACGTCATTTGTGTATAATAATTCTTTGAGGGTCTGTACCCACAGGTAAGGGCTTAGGGAGGGAGACGGAGTCATCGTGGTGCGCCCTCACGGCGAGAGTTTTTATTCGAGTATTCAACAGAATGGCTCGCTGGCCACAATTATAAATAATTATTATTAATAATAATAAGAATAATGATGATTTTGGCCACAGGAGGAATGGCGTTCCAAGCTTGCTCCTGGTCGGCTGATGAGCCCGTGTCTGTCTATTTACGTGCCAGCGTCCAGAATTTCAACCGCCTCTCATCGTGCAGGTAAAGGCCAAAATTAGCAGGTCGACCCGGATGCCCTGTTCACATCAGAGCGGATGGGAGGTGGAGCCGATTAAAACCTGGGTCTATTGCAGGGTCATTTGAGACCTGGGTTTTTCCTTTCCCACCGGTGACAAATGCACATTGTAAGCAGGTGTTACCGGGTTTTTGGTGCATTGTGAAAGGGGTAGCACTAGCAATTTACTCTAGCTACCTACATTTTTACTATACCACTTTACTGTAGCCTTCCGCTTCGGTTGTCTTTTTGCTCACTGCTGACTGAAATTTGCTACTTCCGTTCTCAAAATTAAATTCTGTATTAAATGCTACAGCATGTTAAATGATACTCAATAATGTTGATGCAGTTCAGTCATTTTTGGCCTTGTCTGCATACAAATTATAAATATCCACCCACCAACCAGCCATGTCATCAGCGAAACATGAAAATGGATGTTAAAACAGGCATATGTGTAACAAAAGTGAATCATTTTGTTGCCGAAACTCAGCTATTGTGAACTATAATGAATGGACCAGACCTCAGTAGAGGGACTGTAACACAGTGGGCTACATATGTAATATTTCAAGTTTGGTGAGGATTGCTTTGCATAGCAGACAGTTAATGTTACAACAGGGCTGTCGTAAATATGCTGTCCCCCCCCCCCCCCCCCTCCAATATATTGAAAAAATTCCTCCATAGCACCCATTCACCTCCCATATGTGCCTTGAATTTCAATTGAATCTCAATTCCCAGCCTTAAAGCCACTCTGATTAATTTTATTTAAGGTCCCATTTTTTTCCTGCAGCAGAACTTAATGTTCTGTTGTAAAAAAAAAAAAAAACAGATATCACCCTGAGGAATTTAATTTTCCTCCTGAATGGATACAAACAAAATATAAATTGACTCTGGTGTAGTTGAAGAGCATTGGCCTTCAAGAGTCTTTCCCCCTTTTTTCATTTGAGCAGGGGACCTCTTTATTTGCCTTCCTACCAAGCTGCTGTCTTTGATGCTGTCTCTTCTAGTGTGCATGGTCCCGGTGGCATAAAGTGTGTGTGTGTGTGTGTGTGTGTGTGTGTGTGTGTGTGTGTGTGTGTGTGTGTGTGTGTGTGTGTGTGTGTGTGTGTGTGTGTGTGTGTGTGTGTGTGTGTGTGTGTGTGTGTGTGTGTGTGTGTATTTTGTCAACCAAAAAAATTTGGATGCTGCACTCACGAAAGGCTAGCAGTTCTCGACCCCAGTCCGACATACCGAGATAGAACTGTCAATATTCTATCACACTGGGTAATCTGAGTTTTAAATCAATTCACAAGGACCTTAGGACCCTACTTTATGAGTAATTCACAATAGCTGCTAGTTAGCTAATCGACAAAAGGTGACATGGGATCAACTTTCAGAGGATGGATGAAGAGAATATGTCAAATCGACAGAGCAAGACCAGGCTTTTCTTGCACGGACCTTGACTTAACTGACACTCACTTCATACACGCAGCTCTGTGAGCAGACTGCCATGAACACCAAAAACCAAGACAAGCCGTCAGTAATGAAAGACTTGAAAATGTGCTTTAAAGTGCAAAAATAGTGGCATACCGAAAGGTCAAGGCTGGTGACCAATGAAAGCTTGCCCTCTGTTTGAATAAGCTGTGCATATAAAGGCTCAGTTTATTGTACACCTTCCTGGCCACCCTCTCCTTTGTGCCGAGTCCCGTTCGCCTTCTGTAAGCAGCTCGGTAAAAAGATGTATGTACTGGGTTTGGGTGTATGCCATGCTTTTATTGTGAAATGTGAGTGAGTATGTTGCTCCTGTGCGAGCTGTTGATGTCTTGGGCAAGGGATGGGTTAGGGTTAGGGTTAGGGTTAGGGTTATACCACTTTTTTTTAATCCCCGATTTGATATCGCAACCTGAAGTATTCAGCTTTCCAATCCTATCTTTTTTTCTCATTTACTAAGCTGTAAATTGGCTTGTGATAGCCATAAATCATGCCCAAACGCTTTCCCATTTCCCCAAAGAAAGAAATACAAAGCCCACAACTTTTATTTAGGTACTCTTTAAAAATAAACAAAAAAACAATTGAGAGCAGCTTTCAAAAATTTGAATGTCACCTGAAGTGCAACTTTGCAAAACTCAATTCAATTAATTAAGAGACTGTATCATGTTTGTTGTGTTGATATTTCCAACGGCGCCGCCACCACCCTACAAGTTCAACAACTGCCTTTCACTGCAGCATTTTCGGGGGATAGTCATCAGTCAATGCTATCAGATAACATATATTATGTCCGCTATCTAATCCAGTTGTTTTGGCCAATGTCAGACACGACACCGACACTGAATATCCGATCAGTGCATCCCTAGATGGGACCAAAGACAGACTTCCAACCTTGGTTGGAAAATAAGCGTGTTCCATGTCCCAATTGTTATTGGGTAGGAAGCACAGAGTGAAACATAATGACAACTCGTTATTATGAAACACATTGGTCAATGACAGAAATCGGTTGGATGTTTTTCCATTAAGGTTGTCCTTCAGCATTGCCCAGAAACATGGACGCCTTGGTATCCTGTGGCTGTCATCACGGTTCTGTCACATAGAGGAACAAGAATGAGAAAGAATGAAATGAAAGGTTGCTGTGTACAGCAATATGAAAATCTTTATCACCAACTGCTGCAAGGCAATTGGCTTCAGTTTATCTGTTGGTAAACTGTCTGGGAACTTCTCCGACAAACTCTGTGACAGGGAGCACTTTAATTTCTGTGGCGCCAAATGCCAGGATATGGTTGTTTTTTTTCAAACATATGACCATAACCTTTCGTACATGGCCAGCTGTCTACAGCCTCATCATGCCAGAGGCCAGTACTTTAACGTGCTCATAAATGTTTTAATGATAAGAGTTCTTTTGAAAAATGCATGTCATAATGGCAGCAGAGTGCCAAGCACAGCCAGGGTTGGAAAATGAACATTCAGATCACACATTCAGCAGTGTGCTCTACATGTCTGTACACCAATATATACTGATCAGTCACAACATTAAAACCAACACTAATAACCACTAATATTGTGAAGCTGCCCCTCGTGCCGCCAAAACAGCTGTGACCCGTGGAGGCATGGACTCCACAAGACCTCTGAGGGTGTCCTGTGGCATCTGGCACCAAGACGTCACAGCCGATCCTTTAAGTCCTGGAAGTTGTGAGGTGGGGCCCCCATGGATCGGGCTCGTTGTTCCTGATCCAACAAACCATTCCTGAATATTTTTTGCAGTGTGGCAGGGCGCATTATCCTGCTGAAAGAAGCCACTGCCATCAGGGAATACAGTTGCCATGAAGGGAAGTACTTGATCTACAACAATGTTTAGGTAGGTGGTACTTGTCAAAGTAACATCACCAACATGAATAACATGGATGCCAGGACCCAAGGTTTCCCAGCAGAACATTGCCCAGAGCATCACACTGCCTCCACTGGGTTGCCTTCTTCCCATAGTGCATCCTGGTGCCATCTCTTCCCCAAGTAAATGACACATTGACACATGATGTAGGAGAAAGCTTGATTCATCAGACCAGGCCACCTTCTTCCATTGCTCCGCGGTCCAGTTCTGACGCTCATGTGCGCATTGTAGGCGCTTTCGGCGGTGGACAGGGGTCAACATTGACACTATGATTGCTCCAATTTCGCAGCAAGCTGTGATGCACTGTGTGTTCACCTTTCTATCATAGCAGCATTAACTCCTTCACCAATATGTTCTACAGTAGCTCTTCAGTGGGATCAAACCAGACGGGCTAGACTTCACTCTCCACACGCATTAATGATACTATAGGCACCCATGACCCCACGGCGGCCATGACCCTGTCACCGGTTCACCGGTTTTCCTTCCTTGCACCACTTTTGGTAGATAGTAACCACTGCATACTGGGAAAATCGTACAAGACCTGTCATCTTGGAGATGCTCTGACCCAGTCGTCTAGCATCACAATGTGGTCCTTGTCAAAGAGGCTCAGATCCTTACACTTGACCATTTTTCCTGTTTCCAACACATCAACTTCAACAACTGACTGTTCACTTGCTGCATAATATATCCCACCCCTTGACAGGTGCCGTTGGAACAAGAAGATCAGTGTTATTCACTTCACCTGTCACTGGTGTTAATGTTGTGGCTGATCGGTCTACGTGCAGGAGTGGGTGGGTTTGTTTGAGGGCTGCCAAAAAACCACACCCATTTTGTTTATTCTAAAACTATTCTACAAAAATCTGATGGTTATCGCTCATAACTTGCTATAAATGGCTGGCAAAACCGACAGTTGTTGTATTATCTTGAATAGATGGCTGATTTCAGCTGATTGGGTGGCACAGACCTGGATGATTGAGTCCTAAAACCGCATACAGACACTTGAAACGTACTTAAATTAAGCCCTGATACACATGTGGTCGAGGTACGTGCATTCCTGGTCACGTTCCTGCTCATCATCCTCTGCTTGTTTTCCTGGATTTGAAAGTGTGGAAGTCATTGAATGAATAATCAAGC
>NC_137190.1:5809384-5919384 GCF_960531495.2 Zeus faber | reverse complement strand
TTTTTGCCCATTGTCTAATCAGATGAGTTGGGAGGAGGTCCTTCTGTGGTGAAGACCACAAGTTTACAGTTGTTCATCATGGGGGCCAAACCTGTAAATACTTGCAGCTATCCATAGTTGGGTACGTTAGTTTAGCCTACAGCTATCTAACAATGTTATATAGTAGCAGGTTTGGCACTACTTAACAGCAACAAAATAACTGTTACCGAGATAAGGTTTATTGACAGGTGATTCTGTAGTTGCCTGGCAACAACAAAAGAAAGCGGTGCAGCAAGCCGCTCTGCTTTGTCAGCCTCACAAAAACACGTTTTCTTCAAAATTCTCAAAACCCTGGACTTTCGGTTTCACAAATGTGATTGCAGTATCAACATCGGTTTCAGAGTTCTCCAAGCATAGAGGAAGATGAGAATATAAACAATTTGTGACTGAATTTAAAAACAACATTTGAAGCCCGGCATGATCATTATGGACATGGGCTTAAAAGTCAGGGTGTCAAGGCTCGGAGGAACGGGAAATAGTACTTATTATAACGGCCCCGGGGCTAAATAATATAAGCCCGTATTGTCGATAAGCTCCGATGTTACCAGTGCTGTTAACGGTATTGGATAAAATTAAGAAAATAGATTTTTGATTTCTTTAGGCCCTGTAACCCATTTCCTACTTGCAATCACATTAAGGTATTCTAAGAAGCTATATTATAAGATTCTGATCTATTCTATTATATTCTATGAAGCATTTTTTCCAATTTTCAGAAGAGACATCTCTCTCCCACTCAATCTGAGATATGCATGAGGGGGGCGGGGACGGCTCCCTCTGCTGCACGAGGAGATGAGGGCGCAGGTTGCACCCCGACTGCCCCCTCTCCATGCGTTACGTGCAGAAAATAGAGCAGTGTTAATTCTGCTCTTAATTTGATTTAATTTTTATATATATATATTTTTTTAAGAACCGATAAGAGTACCGCGAAAGTACCGGATCGATAAGCAGTATCTGTAAGAGTTGTCAAAAAATGTAATCTTTAACGATACCCAACCCTACATGTGCCCCGTTCCTCTGTGCCACGTGCCATGTCGTGCGGGGACGCGGCAACTCAACCACTTTCAGGCGGCAGCCCTAATATGATTGTAAATTTATAGATTGTGAGCATAACAAGTAGTCCGTTAGACTCCATTAGAGTCCGTGTCCAATATCTACACATCAAATCTATCACCAACAAGGATAACAAGGCCAAGGCAACATTTGAATGTTTGGACGAGGCTTTGCTGTCGTTGTGTTTGACTAGGAGCCATGTAAGGCTGAAAGTTGTTTTGATGTGGTCCTTAAGACAGGGTTGTTACGAGGGATGCAACGGTACAGCTGGCTCACAGTTTGGTATGTATCACGGTTTCGGGGCCACGGTTTCGGTATCTTTATATTTAAGGGAAAAAATATATATTTTTTAAAAAGTTAAAGGGTGTAAAAAATGTTTTTATAGTAGTCTGCCACAACTAACTAGTGTAACGCTTTGTGTGTATGACTGTCCTCAATTTGCATAAGTTCATCTGATTGGAGGGGAGGTGTCCAGGATAGTGGATAATTCAAATATTAATTTTCCATAATATTTATTTATCCATGTATATATAATATTTAAAAAACGTTTCACAATAAAACATTTTTTTAAATAAAACCAGTACTACAATACTTATTTTTGTGTAAAACAGGTATAAACAGTATTTTTCACACATATATAATAATAGTAAAATAACTTATTGAAATAAACCTCACGGTCAGACCAATGCGTGTGTGCCTTAGCTTTGTGAACCTGATGTGACAGGGTACGCTCCTTTTCAGCCAAGGCACCTCCCGGCGAGGGAGGAGCATAGGCAAACTCTTACAAAGAGGGGGGACATTTGCCGGTGGCAGGAGACGGCAACTTAAACAGACAACACACCATAAAACTGTAAAACTTGACAAAAAAAATAAGTGTTCATCACCCAGCAAGACTTGATTCCCTTCATTCCTACAAAATGCCGTTGAAAAGAACGGGATCGTTCGTAAACGACCCAACACTAGTGCAAGTGGAAGCGAGAGAGAGAGAGTGTCTGAAGAGAAGTTCATAATAAAGAGGGACATGACCATCCCAGGCGTTCTTTTCCGACTGGACACCTTTTTTGAATGCACCCTTTCCAATTTCCAATTCTAAAATTCTATGTAGTTGTATCCCGTGTTTCTACTGAAAAGGCTGCATAGCCGCCGCGCGCAGTTGAAAAAAGAAATAGACCTCTCGCAAAAATAGAGAAATGCCGCGCGGCTCCAACGCGGACCCGGCACGCCTGACGTGGCAAGTGGAGCTGCAACAGTGGATTCAATAGGAAGAGGGCACTCACGGCACACCGCGCCCATATGCTGCACCCACGCGCCCGGTGTACTTCACGCGTCATATCGCAATACAGCGGTTTACGTGTGCGTATTGAATCATAGGGGGCGTACCGAATGGTTTTGATAACAAACTGCTTAACGTTGCATCCTAAGTTGTTACTGGAGAATCTTTCATTTAGGTTCCAGTCATCACAGTTGAGACATAATAAAGGTACTGGTACTGCTTTTACCACTAGAAATGATCCTTAATATCTTTGAATTACTTTTCCCCAGCGCCCTCTTCTTCGTGTGCACTATGGAAAAGCCTTAACAGTGATCAATACATTATCCTATAATAACATCGCTATGCTTAACTGGACGGCTTGTTTAGGTTTTAAAATTCCTCTGCCTCTTTTAACAATGTTTGCTGGTTGATGTTGCCTTGAAAACTCATATAAGAGAGATTTGCCTTGCCCCCTTGTGCAATTCCTGTGGCAGAGTCAAGCCCAAAGAACATCCAGCTGTAGGTGGAAGAATGTCTTCTCATGGAGCGGTATGGAGATATTACAAATACAGCTTGCAGCTGAGCCTTCAAAGCCCAGGAATATGAGTACGAGCACTGGTTATAGAATTCCAATACAGCTGGCTAGGAGCATGACCAAAGGCAGAAGATTCTAGGAGGCCCCGGTGAAATTGTATTGGTTTTTTAGTCAAGGCTCTTCAACACTTTCCTTCCTTCCCCTCCTACTTATTTTCAAGAACTTTCTTGTTTGAGCTGTTCTGTATTTTAAAATGCTAGCCCAGCTCCAGTGATGACAGCTGCTGCTTAATTGAAAGGTCAGGATTAATCAAAAAACCCATCCTATTGATCTCCAACTGAGCCTTTGACAGCTTTCAGGAAATGTTCCCAATGTTCTCCAATACTGAAGTTAATTTTATTTTTATTTATTACGCATGTATATTCCGCTTGCAGCAGTATGGTTTTTCTCAAATCTTGTATCCTGATGACAAGATGTGCTAACAAGAACTGTAATGCAATGCTGATTTATGTCTGCATTGCAATCGTCAGTTTTTGTATGTGAATGCAGTAAATATACTCTATATACAGTATATACACTGCATACTATACACTAAACATGCTTACTGTGTATCTGAGTATTGTGCCGCCCACATTATATGTTTTCTTTACTGACTGTCATTGCCTTCCTTACCAGGTCACCCTTGAAAATGAGACTACGATAAATTAAATAAATAAATATGAATGCCACTACCCTGGAAGGTTGCATTTCACCCTGCAGATTAGGCAACCCCGCCAGTCCAAATCATCTCAGTCATAATATAGCGCTGTTCCTATGGCTACTTTACCAAACCAACGCCCCAAGACTTCCCAAAAAGAACAACTAGAGCTAGACAGATTAAACTACAAAGCAGCTATGGTTTCTCATCCAGCACTAAAGACCATGACAACGTGTGTGTGTGTGTGTGTGTGTGTGTGTGTGTGTGTGTGTGTGTGTGTGTGTGTGTGTGTGTGTGTGTGTGTGTGTGTGTGTGTGTGTGTGTGTGTGTGTGTGTGTGTGTGTGTGTGTGTGTGTGTGGGGTTCTGAAGGCAGGATGAACTGGAAAAAAAAATACTGCAAAGTACCAATTTTCATTATGTTAAAAATGTCAACACATCGATATAGTATCACATCTCGAGCCATCTCATCAATGTCAGATTGAATCGAATCGTGATCCTTTAAATCAAAATCGAATTGAGTTGCGAGATCCTACCCAGCCCTTTTGGACTGATTGGCTGTGCACACAATCACATGTGTTGATCTTGTGCTCTGCCCCTTCCCTCTGCTCTCCCTCCCTGCAGATTTGTTCCTGACGACCCAAGGGCCTCGTTTTGAGACTTGGATCAACAAGGTAACATCTCAGCATCTCTGTTGTCTCTCTCTCTCTCTCTGTCTCTCTCCCCTTTCTGCCACCTTTCCCTGCATCCTCGCCACAAGTTTTCTCTCCCCCTTGCTCTTTCACCCTCGCTCAGGCCGCAAGCTTCGTTCGCAAAATTGGGCTTACGTGTGCACATGTTCGTACATGCACATGTGCACCAGTCTCCTGCCACCACGTGATCAGATCGCCCCCTCCCCTCTTCTTACTCTTCTTCTTCCCCATTCGATGTCCACACCCGAGAGATCTGCAGAGCTTTGAGCCGTGTGCTGCCGCTGCCTCCGCTAGTTAACATTCTGGGGATGGAAGAAGATACAGACTGGTGGTGGTGAGGGAAGGCGGGGGCGGGGGCGGGGTGTACTAGTTGAAATTCATCAGACTGAGGCGCCAAACTGCACGCTAGTCTATCTTATGAGAGAGAGAGAGAGAGGGAGAGAGAGAGAGAGAGAGGCGCTGTCTTAAACAGAGGAAGGAACACTTGGAGGGAAACAGAGCGGGGAAAGGCAGGGGGGAAGAAGGAAGAGGGGACGCTTTGCCCAGCGACTGATAGGGGCGACCGGGGGACTGCAGGAATGTTGATCAGATGAACGAGAGAGGGAGGGAGAGAGAGGGACAAAGTTGGGAGAGCAAAATGTTTTCAACGGTTGCCTTGTTGATGTCAGTTTGTTAACCACCAATGTTTTGCCTCCCATTGTAACATCTATCTATCTATATAATCTGCAGTGTATAAAATGGTGACTTTTAAACTGGGATTTTTTTTTAATTCCCCAGGTCAAGGGAGGGGTAACTGCGATAGTAATGATATGTGGATATTTAAGGGCCTTTTATTTTGAATGATAACTACAGAATGATGCAACAATGAATCCCTGCAGTCTGGTAGATGGCTAAAATATACTACAGTCACAGCTTTTTGTTACCTGTGTTCCAACTTTTTTTTCGGAGTAAACTGTGCTTAAAAAAAAATTGTTCTCTGAATTGAATTGGTGCAATAAGTTGATTTTAAATTGTCACAGATTTTAAAATCTTCTATAGCAGCGTTAAAGGTTTGTATACAGTTAATTTTGAGTTAATTTTCTCATGGTGCAGACAATGAAGCCTGGTGATTGGAAAGATACTTGATGCTGTGTCCTTTGTCACTCGTCCACTAGCTGGTGTGTACAGTGTATGTCTCGGCTTTTTGTTTTCCAAATGCCAATGCTCGTTTGTTTTACCCATGATTCCCATGCCATGCCCATTCAAGGCTTGGAAAAGTCCAAATAGCCACAAAGCACCGTCTGGGGGAAAACAAAGGGTTTTTCTTACATCCAGAAGCAACATCCACTTTATAACACCATTGCAACATGGTTTAGTTTCACTGATTTAGATTTAGGGTTTTTGTTTTCTCTGTTCTCTGTTGTGTTCTTTTCTGTTCTTTCCTCCAATAACTGCTGTTGAAAGTAGGGCACAATGTAAAGATATCTGCTTATTTAGATTCGATGAGTTGATGTTGCTTAACTTTGTTGAAATTGGTCTTCTACCTCATGAAATGAATGATGGGAATATAGTTGGAATAAAGGAGGGAGGGAGGGAGGGAGGGAGGGAGGGAGGGAGGGAGGGAGGGGGGGGCACACCCGGTAGAAATAATTATATTTCTCTCTCTGTGTCTCGCTCTCTCTTTCTTTCTTCCATCCTCTTGTTGCTGCTGTCTCCATCTCCCGGCGCCCCTCATCCCTCGTCTATACATCATATTACAATCAATCCTTTGGCCTCTGCGGTGTTGTGTCTCCAAACACACCGACGTATGCAAACACAAGGAGCTGTGCATACTGAATACATGCGTGATACAGTACACACTACACACACGCATATACTAACACGCTGGCTTTTGTACACACACTGACATCGACACACTAACACTGGGGATCTATTCCCTGGCATCCTCATAGCACAAGCCCCCCACCCCCAGCCCACTAATCCCACAGTGCTCTTCAGTTCAACCCGTTTGCTTCTATCGGTCATAGACCGCTGCACTCTTCCTTCCGTGGCACTCGTTTTAATTACATTTCTGTTTTTTTTTTTTTCCTTTTCCTTCCTTATCCCCTTGCTGTTTCTCTGTGGCCAAGCCAGAGTCAGTGTTGCGGTTTTACCAATGGGGTGAACCACAAGGTAATTGGGACATAGTGAGAGAGAGACAGAAAGAGGGAGCACGAGAGAGCTAGGAGCAAGGTATTTTCTATACACTCAGAGGGATTCTGAGGTGAATTCCAAACGGCAGATAAGATCGTACCATTCAGCAGCCATGGAAAAACTACTTCTCTAGAAGTACACACACATGTGTGTACTTCTCGAGTGTGTGTGTGTGTGTGTGTGTGTGTGTGTGTGTGTGTGTGTGTGTGTGTGTGTGTGTGTGTGTGTGTGTGTGTGTGTGTGTGTGTGTGTGTGTGTGTGCGCGTGTGCGTGAGGGTGGGGGTGCAGGTGTGTGTGTGTGTGTGTGTGTGTGCAATACATGCATTCAGGAATATACAAGATGTTTATAATCACTTATCTATCATTTATCAGGGAAAGGTTCACATTTGTGCAAAAGGGGCAACCACTTAGTTCTCTTATTTAACTGAAACAATATATTATGTATTTTGTAGCTCACTAGCAGCCATCCCACATGCAGCTGGCAGCTATGGGTCAGGTTTCCGATTTTTCTTTTTCCCAACTAAAAATCCCAGGTTCCACATGTGGGACTTTGGGAAGCAATGGTACTGCAGCGCTTTCCATCATACAATACAAGTACTACAAGCCTTGACCATGTCGATATGTATTATGCAGTACTACTACAGTCGTAGACATGGAAGGGCTACCCATGTCCTGCATTACTCCACTAATACTAGTCATGATAAAGGGAAATATACACCAAGAGAGAGAACATCCACAACATTAAAACCGCCACTAATAATCACTAATATTGTGTAGCTCCCCCTCGTTCCACCAAAACAGCTGTGACCTGTGGAGACATGGACTCCACCAGACTCTGAAGGTGTCCTGTGGTATCTGGCACCAAGACGTTTGCAGCAGATCCTTTAAGTCCTGGAATTTGCGAGGATGGAGCCCATGGATCGGGCTTGTTGTTCCAGCACATCCCACAGACGCTCCAATGGATCAGACCCTAACCCCGCTCATCCACATGATGTAGGAAAAAATCGTGATTCATCAGACCAGGCCACCTTCTTCCATTGCTCCATGGTCCAGTTCTGACGCTCACGTGTCCATTGTAGGTGCTTTCGGCGATGGATAGGGGTCAGCATGGACACTGTGACCGCTCTGTGGTTACACAGCCCCATACGCAGCAAGCTGTGATGCACTGTATGTTCTGACATCTTTCTATCATAGCAGCATTCACTTTTTCACCAGTTTGTGCTACGGTAGCTCTTCTGTGGGGTCGGACCAGACAGGCTGGACTTCACTCCCCACGTGCATCAATGAGCCCATGGGCGCCCATGACCCCGTCGCCGGTTCACCAATTGTCCTTCCTTGCACCACTTTTGGTAGCTAACCACTGCATACCAGAAACACCCCACAAGACCTGTCGTCTTGGAGATGCTCCGACCCAGTCGTCTAGCATCACAATGTGGTCCTTGTCAAAGAGGCTCAGATCCTTACGCTTGACCATTTTTCTGCTTCCAACACATCAACTTCAACAACTGACTGTTCACTTGCTGCCTAATATATCCCACCCCTTGACAGGTGCCACTGGAACCAAATGATCAATGTTTTTCACTTCACTGGTCAGTGGTTTTATGTTGTGGCTGATTGGTGTCTATCCTACATTATAACAACAGTGCTTGATGTGGTAGTAAATTAAAGTTATCTTCTATGTTATTCTTTTTGGGGGTTTCTTTCACACAATTCTTAACAGTAGAAATTCAGGGACATTTCAGGCGCGTGTGCGTGTGTGCGTGTGCGTGTGTGTGTGTGTGTGTGTGTGTGTGTGTGTGTGTGTGTGTGCGTGTGTGCGTGTGCGTGTGCGTGCGCGTGCGCGTGCACGCGTGCGTGCGTGCGTCAGAAGAGGAGGAATCACATCAAAAACTTGGAAATGACCATATTCAAGCGTCAATCAGGTCTCGGAAACATACACACACAGATTTAATCATGACATCTTGCAATCAGCCAAGCAATGCCGTTCAATCACACTACAATCTCATCAACACTGGCACAGATAGTCAATACCCTCTCGAAACATATTGGGGGGCGGGGGGCGGGGGGCGGGGGGGGGGGGTGTTCATGTGTGTCTAGGTATTTGTATCTGTGTGTGTGTGTGTGTGTGTGTGTGTGTGTGTGTGTGTGTGTGTGTGTGTGTGTGTGTGTGTGTGTGTGTGTGTGTGTGTGTGTGTGTGTGTGTGTGTGTGTGTACAATCTTTCCATCCAATCCTGTGAGTGTTGGTCTTGATCTGCTTGACACGGGGTAAATCTGCCTGCGTTTGAGGAAATCAAAGTCGGCTTCAAAGTGTTCCAAACGTACAGGCAGGCGATCTGCTTTGTTTGTCAAGTGTCATTGCAGTCGTGGTTTTGTTGACATGTGTCAGCGGAGTATCCAGACAGGAGGAGAGACTTGTGATGGACGGGTGGGCCCGGAATCAGACAGGACACCCTGACAGTGCCGCTGTTCTGTTTGTCTGGTTCTTCAACTCCAATAGGGGGTTTCTCGAGCTTGTTTCTTGGGCTCCTAAAGTCAAAAACCTTTAAAGCAGATGTGGCTACCTTTTCCCATTATATGCTAAAATACTTTCTACATTTATTTAATTGACTTGGTAAAACTGTATTCTCCATGCCAAATATTACATTTCTATTGCTACACAAAAACATACAACAACAAGGTTGCTGCTGGTACATATAGGGCAGTCGATTCAATTTGAATTCAAATGAATTGATATCACCTGTTTCTGTTGAAACAATACGAGTCAAAATTCAAGTCAAAATATTTTCGGTGTATGTCATTCGAAATTGTGGGAGGAGTAGTGTGGGTAATTTGGCTAGAGGGAATGTGAAGTTTGATGGTTGCTCTGGGTTACTATGGACTCTGGTCACCATATTTGGAGGATCACTTCCATTCAATTGCATAGAGAAATAGCTCAAATCCACGAAATGTAGGTTTTTGAGGTTTGAAGTTTCACACAAAATGGCTGCAAGATTTTCTGTGGCACTTTGGAATAAGGAGGAGTTGGCCACGCACCAGAAGTGGCGGGACTCCCACGCAGCCCAGTGGGGCTCTGAGGAAGAGGAGGAGGGGTACTGAGAAGAGCCAGGTGAGGAGGCACACGGTGCTGCTCACAAACCGTCCCAGGGGCCTTTCCTCCAGGAGCTGTTGCGCCTCCTGGACAACGCTGTGGCGAAGCTGGGTATCCCGGGGGTAGACTCCGAACCCGCTGCTCTCTCCATTCTGGCCAGGGCATATCTAATGAAGGTTGGGACCGGCCTCTCTGCCTGCATCCGCTTCCGGTGCTGGCGGATTACACCAAGGAGGTGAGGTTGTTGTGGGGCGCTCCATACAAGACGTGCTCCCCCATCCCGGTGTTCAACTAATGGTCGACCCTTGGCACCGAGCTGGAGTTGGGCTGCCTGGCTATTCCCCTCCCGGAGGATGCGGTAGTGGCCCACCTGTGCCCCTCCCTCACCGTGAAAAAGCCTCTGCTACCGTCCAAGGCTAATCTGGTGGAGAAGTCCTAAAAGGCCAGGGGCCAGGCTGCAGCACTGCTGAACAACGTCTGCCTGCTGCAGGCCTCCCAGGCCGAGCTCCTCCGGGAGCTGGAGAGGAAGGCCACCCCCGAGACATAGGTGGAACTGCGCAAGGCCACTGACTTCGACCTGATGGCAAAGGGTGCAGAACAAGATACAGAGCGTGTGATGGGATTTTCGGTGGTGACGCAGCCCCACCAATGCCTGAACCGGTCCAGATATCTGGGGAGGATCAGAACACGCTCCTGAACACTCCGGTGAAGGTGTCGGGCCTGTTTGGGGTCATCATGACCAACAAATTCAAGCAGCAGCAGAAGAAGTTGTGTCATTGAGGAACTACATGCTCTTATAGATCTGGGAGAACAGGAGAACACCCTCTCATCGTGGTAGCAGTTGGGAACTAGACGGTCCCCAAAAACGTTGCTAACCCAGAGCGGACTGGCTCCGGCTCAGGAGACGCCCCAGCCTCCCCCTGCTGATGGGAAGAAGGGCTGGAACAGGAATCCTTTCTGCTATCCTCAGCAGCTGCAGGCTTCGGTGGTGAGACATTCCACTGTACCAAGTCCTGTGGAAATGAAAGCCATGCGGTCAATGTACACAAAATAGACACAGTCTGTATTTACCCTCGCTCCCTCCAGTGTGTTTTCAAAGTGTGTTTATCGAGGCCCCCTGTCCACTCAGAGACGTGAAATGTGGCTGGAGGCTTAATTTGTGGTTGAGTCCGCCCTGGTGCCACAGCTGCCAAAAATCAAAGCATGCCTGTCCGTTTGTGTGAGCCGATTGAGACATGCATGCACAGTTTCTTCCTGGGTAGAGAGGACAATACGAAAAGGCTATGCGCTGCAGTTCACCCTCTGTCCACCGCCATTTGCTGGAGTCACACAGATGGATGTCTTGGACTCAATGTCTGTCACCAAATCCAGTCCTTGTTGGAGGAGGGTGACATTCACCCAGTAGTGGACAGGGAGGGAAACTGCGTTGTTTTTTTTTCAGTAGATATTTCCTCATTCCAGAAAAAAAGTTGTTTTTTTTTGTCTTGGGTTCTCCCTTTCAGTCTCTTTATGCGGAGGTGGCTATTTCCCCTCCTAGGGAATAAAGGTTCTGTCATATCTGAACGATCTCCTGATAATAGCAAAGTCAAGAGAGTTGCCACACTCCGACGTGGGTGCGCTGCTCGACCACCTCTGCAACCTAGGTTTTCTGGTGAATTGGAAAAAAAGCGCTTTGGTTACAGACCAGCGCACTGTGTACTTGGCTTTCGATCTGGACTCACGGTCGATGCACGTACGACTGACAACGAGGTTGGCTGTGGTCACTGTAGCTCACACACTGTCCCTATGCAAGGTCGCTAGGGCACGTCTTGTTATGGTCCTGCTAAGACTGATGGCAGCTGCCTGAGGCGCATTCCCACTGGGTCTGTTCAGGATGAGACCCCTGCATCCTTTGTTAATAAAACAACGGGTGCATCCATCCAGGGAGCTCTCCCGGGTACTGACCATTACGCAGCAGTGTCGAGGCTTTGGCTGATCCCCGGCAACCTGGTGAAAGGTGGCCGGCTGGGTCTGGTGAAAATGGCGGCTAGAGTGCTGTTTGTGAGTGCCGGATGGTCAGTGGATGCTGGGGGGCCCACGAGACCTGGCACATTGATGTGTTGAAATTGGAGGCAGTCGAGGTGGCCCTGTTATACACCGCACTGCAGCTGGGGGCACACCACGTCCTGATACATTCCTACACGTTCGAGACTATTGCTTATATCAGTCGTCAGAGTGACATCAAGGATTTTGCTGTGGGCCCATTCCCACCTTTGTTCCCTGTCAGCATCTCACATTCAGGGCAGGCAGAACCTCGGAGTGGACTTATTATCAAGGGGATGGTCGCAAGCATTGAATTGGCACATTCATCCGCTGGTCATGGACATGATCTGCCGTCTATTTGGCTGAGCAAAGGTAGATCTGTTCGCTTCACGACACACATTGTCCTCTATGGTACTTCATTCAAAACGACGACCCCCCCCCCCCCCATTGGGCTACGATGCAATGGCTCACAACTGGCCTCAGGCTCGTCTGCATGCATTCCCTCCCCTTCCACTGTGGCAGCAGGTGCTGGACATAGTGAGGGAGGACGGGGTGGAACTTGTTCTGGTGGCACCTTGGTGGCCGGCACAGACTAGGTTTGCTGACCTGAGGTCCCTCATCGTGGATACACTGTGGGTGCTGCTTCTTCGGTCGGACTTCCTGAAGCAGCAGCGGGGAAAAGCTTCCATTCCACTTCTCACAAGTGGAATCTGGCCCCTGAGCAGGACCAGCTATTAAACAAAGGTTTACCCATTAAGGTGGTGGAAATAATTCAGAGCGCTAGAGCTCCAGTCATGTCATTAGAGTGGTCGAAAGGTTTGAGAGGTCAGGGATTGATAATAAATCTTCCCTCTAAAGAGCAGGTTGTTGACGTGCTCTGCCTCTTGACAAAACAAGTCTGTAGAGTCTGCCATTGCATCCAGGACAGACTTTATTAATTCTTAAATCATCAAGAACTGCTGTAATAACTCTGTCCTGTGGATGACCTGTAGAATGACAGGAGCACAGTTTTTTGTTCTAGAGAACTCCCACCAACCCCCCGCTCTTTGGAGAACTATTTATCATGTCTGGATCTATAAACAACTGATCACTACTCCAGGAGGGGGAGAATCACCACAAGTGAAATAAATAAACATAGAAACACAACATTTACACAAAAACATGAACATTGGATGACAACATGTATTGAAAAACAGTGAATTAGGTCCAGGAAAACTGGAACTACAACTGGTCACGTGGCCTCTTCCTGTCATAGTTATGGCAGCAAATGAGGGAGGAAAGGAGAGGAATGCAACCAGGAGGGTGCTGGGGTGCACTTGAAGGCCGCCAGGTCTACAGGCCCTCCGCCACCCCCAGCACCCCGGGCGCCCGCCGCATTGAAGCCGTGCCGCAGAAGCAAAAGGCCAACAGCCGCCCCCCACACCACAACCCACACCCACAACGGGTTAGTGCTGCGACCTGGCGGCGCTCTCTGAAGCCTCGCCAGGTCGCAACACATCCCAAGCCACCAGGCTCAAGCTGTCAGAACTCCAGCCACGCCGGAGGGGGCCCACTCGACCGCCCCCCGACCAACCATGCCGCTCACCGACCCACCAGCGCCCGGTCACCCCGGAAAACCCCAGTGCTCAATGTGTGCTGTTGGTAGTTGCAGTTAAAATTGTGGGGTTGGGGGTGCGAGTCCTTCAGGCAATTTGAACCCAAATCACTCGCACCCCTCCAGTCCCGCAGACCCTGGTCCGATGGAGTGTAGTTCGGAGTAGGATTGGCGTGAGAGTGTATGTGTTCTAAGCTAATGTGAGTGGGATTAAAATTTCGGGACAGACGAGAAGCACGATGGATCAGGAGCGTGACAGGCAAGAAGGCGGCTGCCCGCCGCATCCCCACCCACAGAGCCTGCACCCCACCCATCCCATTATTGCCACTCCTTTCAGCTGATAAATAAACTCTGCCGCTATTGTACTCACCGCACTGCTGTTTTGAGAAACTCTGGCACTTTTAAAGCATCTGCTCATCAACCCTGTCCCTCACAGCAGCATCTGCTCTCCCACCTGCATCTGACACACAGCCACACCCCACCACCGCAAAGTCAAAGGAGCACAGTTGTGTTCTTCAACCGCAAAATGAGCATTAAAGCTTGAACCGTAACGAAAGCCCCTTGACTCAATATTTTGCCCGCAAAATGTTGCAATGTACAGATTTCGACAGATCGACTAGCCGTTACCATGTAGGTACAATGGCTGTGACTCTGTGCAATTGAATTATTGCCGGTAATGGGAAGTGTCCATAGAAACCTGCTCATTGCCTAATATTTTGATATTATAGAGATTTGTGTGTGTTTGGTTTTTTTCTAAATTGATATTGCCTGTTCTCTCTCTCTCTCTCTCTCTCTCTCTCTCTATCCCTCCATCTCTACATCTTTCTCTCTTTCTCTCTCTTCCCTCTCTTCCCTCTCTCTCTCAGCAAGGGAACTTCAGCAAGGCAGAGGAGCTGCCAGCCGTTCCTCCTCCTAACACCCAAGTGGCCGGACAGTCCTCCTTTGTTGACTTTGGTAAGATAGACCTATACTCACATTTCATTAAACCTGTGTCTGTGTGTTTGTTTTTCTGTTTGTTTGTTTGTTTGTTTGTTTGTTTGCGTGCCTGTGTACAATAGTGCTTTGGGTGAAGGATTGTGTGGGTGGGGGTCCGTTTAGAGCATTGATTCGTGTGTGTTTGTGCCTTTGTGTGGTTGTATTTTCGAGATTGCCCTGTCATTAAAATGTGAACCACAGCATTGCTTTTTCTACCAGTCACTGTATCTCCATCCCTCTCAAAAAAACCATCACCCCCTCATGATCCAGCAATAACAGTTGCCCACTTCGCCCGGGCAACCGGATGTAGGCCGTTGTCAACCATCTCCCACGGTCAACAAATTAGTTATCCTGGCACATTGATTTACTCCGTCAAAAATTGAGAAACAAGTGAGAATATTGAAATATGGATTGTGATTATATAGGATCATTACCACTCAGTTATAAAATGGTATTGAAATGAAAATATGGCAACCATTTTGTCAGTCTTGGCAAACAACAGCTGATGCAGGGTTGCCAACTTGGCGCCTACTTCTAAAAGTTAGTCACCCTGCTCCCGTTCATTTAAACACAGCTGATCGCTTCATGCTGGCTGTGATGATGGATTAAGATAAATTGACAACAGCATCTAGGTCAGCCAGAGAAAGTGACACAGATTGAGTGTAAAAAAAATAAATAAATAAAAAAAAGTGTTCAACTGCCATTTCCGTGACCAGTGTCTGAGCTGGGTTGTGGCCGGTAAAGAGCCAAACACGTGCATGCGGGCGCGTGTGTTTGTGTACGAGTGTGTTTGTATGTGCCGTAGGCCCGGGCGGTGGTACCGTTCTTAGCTACCAGTACTTTAAGTTCCCTCCTCATTTGAAACCGTCTAGCTTCAACTGCTTCCAAAATGACTGTCTGCACTCCCTGGCTTTTTCACTACGGCTTTCTAATCACACAGCTACACACACACACACACACACACACACACACACACACACACACGCACAAACCCAGCTTGTTTTTATTTTTTGTATGTGTGTGAACATCTTATCCCTTAAACAATCTCTCAGCCAACAATTTTCATTGTTGAGCATTAGATTTATCCCCCCAGCAAATCTCCAATGGCTCTCTAATCTCCCGGCCGCAGCCCTGCTCAACCACAGCGACCCCCTTCCCTCCCCAGCACACGCCACTCCGTTCCCGAATACCATTTCAACCCTCAACAACAGCCTAATTGATTTCTTTTTTTGGGGGGGGGGCGGGGTTGTAAACAACTGGTTTCCTGGATTCTAAAGAACGACAACCCGGGGAGGGAGGAGGCGCTCTACGGACAATAAATGTGTGACTAGTTTTTTGTTGAGCACCAGCAAATTTGAGTTTTGACTTTTCGCTAAGCTTCATCCAAGTATGGGGATTGGACGGCCATTATTGCACACTGTGGCATTTTTGTCCCCCATTCCCATGTGTGAGAGAAGGCTTTCTGCTGTGTGAACAATAGGCTGTCATTAGTGAAGTGATTGTCTTTTTTGTTTCATTTAGTTTTGTTTTTTTCACATCCATTTTTTATTATTCAACTTTTTTGTCTTTACAAGCATGCCATTTGCACAGGGGCACACGTAAGCAGTGGTACACACACACACACACACACACACACACACACACACACACCCTCAGACGTACACAGCAGCGCACCACACACATAGAAACACATGCTTATTGCCTAGATTAATCGGCTAATCTCTTACGAGCTAGGGGTGTCCATGAAATATTTAGCGAACAAACTTCCCCTTCCAAAATTAGGAATAATATATGAGGCACCAGGAAATGACCTTGTGTGTGTGTGTGTGTGTGTGTGTGTGTGTGTCTGTGTCTGTGTCTGTGTCTGTGTCTGTGTGTCTGTGTGTCTGTGTGTGTGTGTGTGTGTGTGTGCGTGCGTGCGTGCGTGCGTGCCAGCATTATTTTCTGTGTGTGTGTGTGTGTGTGTGTGTGTGTGTGTGTGTGTGTGTGTGTGTGTGTGTGTGTGTGTGTGTGTGTGTGTGTGTGTGTGTGTGTGTGTGTGGTGGTGTGTGTGTGAGAATCATTTCTGAAAGTAGAAACGTTTTTTTTCCTTTTCAAATCTTGGGCTTATTATAAGAACCAGATAAGAGCAAAACCTTTTCATTTCATTAATCTGTATTTTTGTCAGCCCCCGCCTCCTTGGAAATGTCACATGAAGACATTGCCCTCGTTATCAGGGGATGGAAGCCTTTGAGGGTCACACTTGTAATAAACTGACTGATTTTGGGAGGAGAGATGCTCTTTTCTCTCTCATCTCCTCCTGTCAGCACCATTTTGTTTCTCTGCAGCGTTGAGTCTGTTTTCACTGTCATCTCGTGACCAACCGTCTTTTATCATTTGCGTCTCTCGTCTATGTGCGGCGATGGTTTTTTTGTTTTTTTTAATCTTTCAGATGCAAGGCGTCGTTGCCCCGAATAGCTCTTAACATTACCGCCCTACTAATCGTGAATATCATCTCACCCAGCTCACTAAGGCAGAGTTGTGAAAATAAACATAAAAAAAAAAAAAAAATGCAAATGTCCAAGAAAAAGTCCCGTTACTAGAACGAAGATCCACAGAAGATCCCTGATTGTTAATTATCTCTTCCACAAAACGCAACAAAATACATAGAGCTTATGGTGCGTAATCACTGGGTGTCATGACATTTCACTGCATATACAGTATGTATGACCGTTTGTATATGTATGTGACAAATAATCTCTAGATCTTGAGCTTGAGCATCCGGGATGCCACCTGTTGCCTGTCATGCTGGTGTTCACTGGACTGTGGTTCATACAGTGCCTTGAACATTTCAGGTTTTGCCTTCAGTACTTTTTTTCTCTGAACGTTTTCCACACAGTTGAAATTTTTCATGAGTTGCAATGTGACTTATCGCGGACTCGTATTTCCATATCGGAGGCTCATTTAAAGACCATGATTGCCACAGCCAGATCAACTACTTGCAAGGTGTGTGAAATTTAGCAAAAGCCTTGTCATGTGAAAGAAAATTTGAAAAGGGAACGCGCGCACACACACACACACGCACACACACACACACGCACACACACACACACACATACACACACACACACACACACACACACACACACACACACACACACACACCGCCTCTCCCCTCCCGTCAGCACCATTCCCAATTTGCCCCATTAACATTAATGGTCCTTAAAAACTCTTAAGACGTTTTGAATTCATTTTTACAAATACTAAGCCTTGACAGTCATGAAATAGTCTTCTATTTGAAATTGAGGTTCCTTCCTACTTACTATACCTGAGATGTCCAAGAAAATCATTGTACTTACCTGAAGTTCTGTGCAAAAAAGTGATGATTATATTTATTCCAGTTCCTAATCACGGACCTTGCTGTCTGCTAACAGTGCATAGCACTTTGTTCAAAAGCTGCCCTGATTTCATGTCTCCTTATGGAGATAAACCCTGCGTAATGGGGACACTTTCTCCGTGACTCTCGCATGGAGCAGCTATGTCGAAGTATATTAGCATATTTTCCGAAAGTTAATTTCAAGATTCTAACACTTACAAGGCTTGAAGTTAAATCAATCAGTTAATATTCTATTGTGATTGAAGGTTTGTCTTTTTACAATTAAATAGTTAAGTAAAGATATGTTGTTCATATCAATTCATCTCATTTCATCATAACACGTGGGCCCGGTCGACAGGAAAGAGCAGTTTATATGTTGACTGTATCCAATGTTGTGTTGGTCAAACTATACAATGATTTATTGCTTGTGTTTAGTAAATAATTCAGGAGATAAGGAACTTAAAAAAAAATTGCATACAAAATATGCAATTGCAGTATTGGCCAAAAAAAAATTGCAATTATATTATTTTCTGAAATCGTTCTGCCCTAGTTAAAGAGTAATTAGGGGCCATCCTGGTGGCGGAGCAGTGTGCACACCATATAGGCAAAACGCCCGCAACAACTTGTGTTTAAATCCAGCCTGCAGTCATTTGCTGTGTCTCTCCCTCTACCTGCCCCCATTTCCTGTCTCTCCCACGGTTTTCTACAGTAAATAAATAAATAAAACTGCCCAAAAATGTAAAAAATAAGGGCGTAATTATCTCACTGATGCCTACAGAGAGTCTACTTTATTGCTCACTCATTCATCCATCAGATCACTGTCAAACTGTGCAAATTCCTTAATTGGGTTGTGATATGTCAGCCTATTAAACATGATATCACGATACGGGTCGTGCAACATCCTCCCCAAAAAGAACCAGAGGCGGATGGTGAAGCTCCTCACTTTCCAAGCGTTAGTCCGGAATTGCAATTAGGATCGCAGCCTATCAGGCGCGCAGATCTTACAGGGTCCTCCATCTTTCATCTTCAGTCGTAACATTTGGAAACGCTGTCACTCTTCTGCCGAATGGATCAGTTTGCGCTCTCGATACCGTCGAACAGATGGAGAGGGAAGGTGGCGTACGCAGATGAGCCGGGGCCCGAGTCGGACAAGGTTGGCTTTGACAGTGCACACAGACGCGCACGCTGTCGAACGGCAGCGAAACAGACAGCGAGCGGAAAGGAACATTGTTTATGTTGCGGCACTCGTATGGATCCAAATGCATTCAGTCCCCCCCTAAATGCTTGGCAGTAGGAAACAGAATAAATGTTTTGTTGGGATAGAAGTTGACCAATGTGCTTGATTTTCACCCTAGATTTAAAAACACACACTGCCTATGTAATCCAGCGCATGTGTACTCAGTTCATAGAGACACACACACACACGTTAGTTCACCCACTCTCATGTGCTTTTGGTTGAAAATTAAAGTCTCTATGTTGGTTTATCATATTTCTCCTTTCCATCCATATGCAAACATGTACATCCTGTATACACAGTTAATCTAAAATTCAAACAGAAAAAAATAATGTTGCAGTTAAAAGCCTCATCGATCTGTCTCATCAACAGTTGCTTCTCTGCTCCAGCAGCTCGTCGGACACTTATTGGCTCTGATTAAAGAACGGCAACACTGAAACGGCTGCCAGGGCTCTGGCCTCGCAGCACGCAGCGATGGGAGACGGGCGGGTGGTGGATGAAAGGTGGAGGAGGTGCACGGCCTGGCTTCAAAGAAGGCGGAGGAACGCCACGGGAAAGACGGGGGGAAAGAAAGTGTTGCAGAGGGGATTGAGAGGAGGAGGGAGCGGCGGACGGACAAAGGGAGGGGAGGAGGATGAGTGGACACTCTCCTCGTCCAATCAGTAAACAGTGCTACCACCGGTCTGATACCAAGCTTAAGAGAATATCCTCAAGTACCAACCTCTGAACCCGGGAGACGAGTACAAGTACAATGCCCTTTCAAGTACAAGTACTTATCCTATTTCAAAGACTTTTTTTATTCCATTACATTTCAAAGAAAACATATACTTTTGCTCTCCTGCATTTCTCACACAGTTACACTACTTTAGTTAAAAACCATATCTGATTTATACTGATATTTGGAAAAAGAAAGCATAAGTAAGAGGCACAAATCCACCAAACCAATCCGATTGCGTCAACCATCTGACTTTTGGGCTATTTCTTTCGCCACCGTGGCAGATGGTCGGCCTTCCTTCAACGTTTTTATCCATATGGTCGAAGCTCCTTTGTCTTGAAGAATGGAAGGAAGTGCATATCACTGCATCCCTGTTGCTTCCGTTCCCTCTCTACCAAAACGAATTTAACACACGTATGTTTTTTCCCTTCAACTGTTTTTTTTTTGTTTTTGTTTTTTTTCTTCTTCTTTTTTGTTGTTTGTTTTCACATCTCATTCGCGCACCAGAAACACTGCGGTGACCTTCTTCCCAAACAACCGGGAGTGGAAGGCGTAAAATGGCGTAACTCTCACGGGGGAAACGGTGGAAACATCAAATAGCGAAGAGAGTCATGAACCGTTGATTCATGTGTTCGCACATAAAATGAGCCTCACCACATTTGGGGTTTTTTCTATAGCCAGTCCTTATTGTTGAGCAAAACTCTGTAGGCTTATTTGTGGACAGTTTGGAAATTTATATCCTAAGCCTTTTAGCTTTTTTTAATATTTTCATTGGAAATGACCTGATATCAAACCAGAAATGTGCTTCACGGCTTATCATCGGGGAAAGTACCAATATCCCCTCATAGTAAAACTAAGTGAAAAGAAACTGCTGCCCAATTCTATTAGGTCTGTGTCTGTGTGTGTCTGTGTGTGTCTCTGTGTGTGTGTGTGTGTGTGTGTGTGTGTGTGTGTGTGTGTGTGTGTGTGTGTGTGTGTGTGTGTGTGTGTGTGTGTGTGTGTGTGTGTGTGTGTGGCGCCATTTTTTCCAGTTATCTCTCTTTGTCCATACAGTAAGTTTTTCCTTTTTGGTTGGGCTAACAGTGCTGTTTGCGGCGCTCTTAATAGATGTGCAGCACATGCCAGACAATGCCGGCCCAACTGCCTTATCACTGAGGTAATTGCATTTTTCAAAGTGACAGCAGCTGATGCATAATTCATTATTAGCTAAAACGGCACGAAACCGCTCTGACTGCACGCCAGCCAGCTCACCGCAGGTAGAACGACTGTGGGAACACCTTCTCCCTCTTTCTGTAGAAGTATATATTCTTATACAGAGTGTCCGTATAAGACGTATATCGGGAGGTCACATTTAAAATTTAGATAAAGCTGTCTGTTTATGCTTAAGAATGAGCGAGATACATGTATATCTGTGCACTTAATTGCGTATCATGACAGCCTAAGTGGGGTTTTTTGTGTGTGCGCGTGCACTCACCCAGGTTAGTTTCAGTGTTAACTGGAGAGGCGCTCTCCCTCCTGGGCAGTCTGTCTCCACTCATCTCATTATAGTGTGTTACATCCAACCTCTCCTCCTCTCCTCTCCCTCCATCTCCATCTCCATCTCCGTGGACCCCGCTCTCTCGTTCCCCTTCTCACCCGCCCTGTGCTCTCATCACGCTCTCTTTGTGAAATCCATCCATCACTCTCTTTTTTCCACTATTTCTTCTCACCTGTGTCTTCCACCGCCCTCTTCTAAATCCAGTCGACACAGCTTGGAAAGAAAGAAAGAAAGAAAGAAAGAAAGAAAAAAGGGGCTCAGGGGCTTGCTTTGCTTTGAGTTTATTTAAGTAATATAGCCATGTTTTATTTCAACAATCCTTGATCCATTCTCTCTCTCTCTCTTTCTCTCTCTCTCTCCCTCTCTCTCTCTCTCTCTCTCTGACATCAGCAGTAGTCGTCGATATGTCTGTTACTCACAGCAGAGCCTGTTTTGTTTCCTTTTAAAGAGAAGGTGAATGAAGACTGAAAAAAGAAGGTGTCTGAAATTCAGACAGCAGGTTAAAATGTGCATGTGCATGTGCAGACGGGTCACGGTTTCCTATGACACTGGACGTTATTTGAATAAATATTAATTGGAAGGAATACACATTATTTTAATCAAGTGTGAGAGTATTTTAATCCAAATGCTAATGATCCAAACCTGTGAGCTTCCTGTTTCCAATTCCAGCTTTTAATTTGCACAATTTCATGTACAAGTGGATGCAAATGACAAGATAGATCTGATGAAGCAGTGCTGCTGGTTGAGGGTTTGTGTGGATATCAGCGTCAATAAGCTCTGCTGCACTTGGATGATGACGGTGAAGTTTTAGCTCTTAGAGAGCCTTTCCCCTAAAATGATTTGTGTGTGAACTTCACCTTAGCGCTGGCATACATTTTATGATTTTTACGAAGATATTGAAAGACTTGATCAGTGAAGATACCCCAGGGAGATCTCCGTCATATCGTGAGACCATTCTGGTCATCCCCCTGGATCATTCATTTCGCACACTGCTCAGTATTTTGTGCGGCAAGTTCACCTCACATTGAGCAGCACGCTCCGCCACAGTGCTGGTGGTGCTGGAGGCTGGAGGCTGGAGGCTGGAGGCTGGAGGCTGGTGGTGAGCGCCCCCACCAACCCACCAGCAATCCAGCCTCCTGTTGCTGCAGTAATGCAGTAAAGCTTGCAACCATGAGTGCCCAAGTTCAACTGTACTGACTCTGCACAGTCTGTTCACCTCCCGCCCCTTATAGGAAGTCAATACTGAATGAGGGAAGGTAGTTAATTAAAAATAATGTGATTTGAAATGTTTTCTTTTTTTTTTTTCATCATTAGTTTATTATTTAATATGAATATGTTCTAAATTTTTCTGCCACGTTGGGTTTTCTCCAGTCTAGACATTCAAATGAGACAGGACTGTGTAACCTTGCTAACTGAAGTGTCTTTGAGCCAGGCGAGCCACAAAGGCAGGGACGCCCAGTGGGTTGCAAATCAACCCACATGTTCAAATGTGGAGCCAGGGCCACTGTTAAAAAACTAAAAAGTAAAATCAAAATACACTGTATACATGGCCTAACATAAAGTCCAGACCATAGGGGATGGGAACAAGGAAAGTGTGTGTGTGTGTGTGTGTGTGTGTGTGTGTGTGTGTGTGTGTGTGTGTGTGTGTGTGTGTGTGTGTGTGTGTGTGTGTGTGTGTGTGTGTGTGTGTGTGTGTGTGTGAGACGTCTCACACGCTTGTCTGAGTGTGTGCACAGCGCAATTTGCATTGTTATTGGTGCTGCGCTGTATCCTGAATGGCAATGTGTCGTTATGCTTATCAGCACGGTCTCTACACTCCTATCCTGCTCGCGCTCGCTCTGTTTCAACTTCAGCTCCTTTCAACGTCTCCGCTGTCATCATCGGCCTGTCCCGGCTGCACCACGCACCCCTCCACCAGCGGGAGGGAGGGAGAGAGAGAGGGCGAAGCAGAGATAGGGGGAGGTGGTTGCAGAAGGATAGCGGAAAGGTTGAGAGAGAAGGAGGGTGTAAGACAGATAGATGGAGGACAGTCGAGGGGGAGTCGGTCAAAATGGGAGAAAGAAAATCCCCGCTCAAGTATCACAATTTTATTTATTGATAGAGATTTATTTAAATTGACGTCCTGGATTGATATTTACTTTTTATTTTTGCTATTTTTGCATGCAATTGGTTGATTTTATTATTGGTTGGGAGGGAACATCGCTGCTTCTGTTTTTTTTTTAATAATGTCTATGAAATGAAACTCGGTAAGACCGACTGACTCATGATTTATCACTAAGCCTCATTGAGTTGAATAATTAAGAATCATGACGGTCTCCTATCATAAGGTCTCTGCTGATTCCTGGCTCTAGGGGCACCTGAGGAGCAAGAGTGGATGGATGGATGGGTGGATGGATGGATGGATGGCCTATAGGACTAGACAGATGGGACAGGTGTGTGTGTGTGTGTGTGTGTGTGTGTGTGTGTGTGTGTGTGTGTGTGTGTGTGTGTGTGTGTGTGTGTGTGTGTGTGTGTGTGTGTGTGTGTGTGTGTGTGTGTGTGTGTGTGTGTGTGTGTGTGTGTGCATGCGCGCATCACAGAGCTGACAGGAGGCATCAGTGACAAGGTTCATTACTTGTTCATTGCTCGCTCTCTCGCTCTCTCTCTCTCTCTCTCTCTCTCTCTCTCTCTCTCTCTCTCCCCACCCCCCATCCCATCTTATAGCATTTTGCTCATAACAAATAACAATTAAAAACAGTTGATGAAATGACGTTTCGAGTCAGAGACGGTTGTGCGAATTGAAAGTGTGAGATAAACAGGCGCCCCTCGCACGCGCGCGCGCCAAGAAAAACAACAGTAAGTTTGCTTTTATTGTGGGGAAACAGAAGTCATGAAAAAAAAAAGGCGAAAGCTTCGTGAGCGCCACCCGGCAATCTGCTCAAGTGATAAACATTAAAACGATGTGTTAAATTTCACTTTCCTTTGTTTGTTTTTTGGCAACACGGAGGCCAAACGTCCTGTCGCTTTGAGACAACACCGGTCCCTCTCCATCTGACCGTCTGACTCCCCCCCCCCCCCCCCCCCCACACACTGAACATTGTTCTCTGTGCCTCCAGATGGTGATGGCGACCAGGACCACCTCCTCCCAGTGTGTCAGGACAATGCCTGCCAGCACAGCGCCATCTACCTGGCCACACGGGGCCAGAACGAGGTACACAGAGGGGCACCATGAACCATGAATTGCGCCCGCTATCTGTGCCGTCTTAGCATCCGATTCACAAAGGATATTGGGGTGATCGGGGGAACCCGGGTTTACTTTGCAGGTGTCTGCAGACGGTAATAGAGTCTCTCTAATTGCGAGTGGCTATTAGCACTGGTGTTTGTGAATTGGAACGCTATTTGCAACAAGGCTTATTTGAATAGAAAGGGGCCAATTTTGTACCAGATGTATGAATCATACCTCTTTTAAATATGCAAACAGCCTCTCGGTGCGCCTGTGCTTCTTGCCTGGCAGCACACTTTGTGGTGCATTTCACCATTCGTAGGTGCTTTGTGAATTAGACGGAGGCTTTTTCTGTCATTTGAGCCGGTTTAGCTTCTGCAAAAGCACAATAAACTGTATATATACTGTATATATTTGGTGTGTATATCAAATTCAAAGGCTCAAATAAGTTAATTGAACGGCTCAGCAAAAGGCATGTTCACTGTTTTACTGTTCACTGTGCTCTATTCCAAAGAAAGGACTCTAATCTTTCTACTCTTCTGCTTTCTATTTTAAGTCATGTCCACTCTGTTCGGCTGACGTCTCAATTCTAATCTTGACTTAGTTTTCGGTCCGCTTCAATTCTCGTTGACAAACAGTCTTAGGTTAACATCCGTCGAGGCCCTTTCATCCAAAGAAGCTTACAATACATTCATTTGTCTGCCGACAAACTGACCATACGTCATTTGTCAGCTAAGCCTTTGATAAGAAAGTGAGAAAGTGGGCAGGGCTGGCTGCTGACCAGGTTGTCTTCTCCTGGTACGGCCGTGTTGAACATCAACAATCTGCAATCTATCCAGTCATTCTCATTCTGTTTGTATTCTGAAAACATGACAACATTTTACAAATTGCTCACCGGCAAACAGGGTTCAATATCTGTGGTTGAAACTACATGCATTTAACACACTGTCTCACACACACACGCACGCACGCACACACACACGCACACACACACACACACACACACACACACACACACACACAAACAACAGCCACCAACGTACTGTCTTGTTAAATGTCTTCACTTCTGTTCTTCATGTCAGCAGGAGCTCCACACAGATACATACGAACACCCACACACACACACACACACACACACACACACACACACACACACACACACACACACACACACACACACACACACACACACACACACCGCCCCTCTTTGCGTCCCATCTGCCACAACACAAACGGCTCCCAATTTCGCTTTTTTCTCCTTCATCCAAAATAGAAGCATTACAGGCTCATCTCACTTACACATTCACACACACGTGAACAAAAAACCCAATATTATGGGCCTGTAGGAGAAACACAAGCTAGCACTCCCTGTTGACATGTCTCATTTTGGTTGGGAGAGAGAGAGAGAGAGAGAGAGAGAGAGAGAGAGAGAGAGAGAGAGAGAGAGAGAGAGAGGGAGAGGGAGAGGGAGAGGGAGAGGGAGAGAGAGAGAGAGAGATATTTTAACGGATCTTGACATGTGGCTGCCCATCTCAGAGACAGATATGATTGTTGAAGGAGAGAGAGGGGAATATCTTACATCATACGATATATTCCTTCGTGAAATTGCAATGGACACACTTAAAATGAGAGTCACACTTCTAAGCTATCACTAGTCCAAGGCTCCAGACTGCGACCATTTAGTCCCATTTTGCAGCCATTGTAGGCATTGCTACTACATCATGTGAAACACTATTATTTCCTGGATTCCACCCAATTGTTATCTCTGCTGACGGGCCGATTAGTTTCAACCGCAAAAATGAAACCAACCTGAACCCTCCCGGCATGTGGCAGTTTAAAACCCTCTCACTTCTGACGGATAAAGAATTGAACCATCTATTTATTACATACACATCCCGCAAGACATCAATAAAATATTCAGACTTTTATAATTAGCTATATCCCTCAAATAATGAATCAAATGTATCAAATGTTAACTAATTCCTCGATGATTTCGACCTCCCTGAACTATCCACAGAGCAGGCTACCACATTAGATCAACCACTTACTCCAGAATAACTCAGGAAAGCTCTCACTCTATCCGCAACAGTTAATCACCTGGATCGGATGGCTACCCAGTGGAATTTTATGAACACTTCTGGCCACTCATATCCCCACTATTCATCAGAATGGTTACAGAGATTAGGTCAACCTCCACCATGCCTCCGCACATGAACGCTGCTCTCATTTCTGTTTTGCTCAAACCCAATAAGGACCCAACCCTCACCTCCAGTTATAGACCCATAAGCCTAATTAATTGTGATTTAAAGATCATAAGTAAAACACTAACCAAAAGAACTGAAAAAGTAATTCCATTTATAATTTACCCGGCCCAGACAGGCTTTGTTAAGGGCAGACACGCATCCAACAATTTGCGCCATTTATTCATTCTGATTAGCATAGCTCTAAGGAACAACTTAAATACCGTTATTGCTTCTTTAATTGGACATAGTTAATTGGACATATTTCTTTTCCACCCTCAACAAATTTGGCTTTAGAGAGTCACTCTCATTCAATTCAGAATTCTGTACAACTCACCCTTTGCTTCTGTCATCACCAACGGTTACACTCCACAGCGTTTCACTCTACACTGTATCACAAGACAAGGATATCCACTCCTCGCCTTTACTATTTGCCATTTTTATTGAACCCCTCACAGCAAAATCCAGCAAAACAGTAATATAATTGTCATACAAACAGGAAACTCACAAAATCTGTTGATATGCAGATGATATTTTGTTATATTTACAGAACTCAATATCATCCCCAATGGAAGTGTTCAATCTTATATCAAAATTCATCTCTCTTCATCTCAGACCGTTCAATAAACTTGACTAAAACCTCAGCCTTACCACTCAGTGGAGAAGACTGGAATGCTGTAGCCCATCCCTTAACCATCACAACGGGCAACATTAGACACCTTGGTATTGATATCTCCACCAATCTGTCAGATCTGTTTACCCTTAACTTTCCTTCATTGCGCAAATCCATTGAAGAAGACCTCACTCGATGGAACAACCTACCCATCTCACTAATTGGTAGCAGCAGCGAAAATTAATATACAGTGGAGGAAATAATTATTTGATCCCTCACTGATTTTGTAAGTTTGCCCACTGACAAAGAAATGAACGGTCTATAATTTTAGTGGTAATTTTTGGTAGGTTTATTATAACAATGAGAGAAAGAATATCAAAAAGAAAATCCAGAAAATCACATTAAATAAAATATATATATTATTTTGCATTTCATTGAGTGAAATAAGTATTTGATCCCCTATCAAAACATGACTTAGTACTTGGTGGAGAAGCCCTTGTTGGCAAGTACAGAGGTCAGACGTTTCTTGTAGTTGATTACCAGGTTTGCACACATCTCTGGAGGAATTTTGGACCACTCCTCTTTGCAGATCCTCTCCAAATCCTTAAGGTTTCGAGGCTGTCGCTTGGCAACTCGAAGCTTCAGGTCCCGCCACAGATTTTCTTTAGGATTAAGGTCCAGAGACTGGCCAGGCCACTCCATGACCTTAATGTGCTTCTTCTTGAGCCACTCCTTTGTTGCCTTGGCTATATGTTTTGGTTCATTGTCATGCTGGAAGACCCATCCACGACCCACTTTTAGTGTCCTGGCTGAGAGAAGGAGGTTGTCACCCAGGATTTCACGGTACATGGCCCCATCCATCTTTCCCTCGATGTGGTGAAGTCGACCTGTCCCCTTAGCAGAGAAACGCCCCCAAAGCATAATGCTTCCACCTCCATGCTTGACGATGGGGATGGTGTTCTTGGGGTCATAGTCAGAATTCCTCTTCCTCCAAACACGGTGAGTTGCATTGATACCAAAGAGCTCGATGACCACATCACCGTCTCCCAAGCATTCTCTGAATCATTCAGGTGTTCATTGGCAAACTTCAGACGGGCCTGTACATGTCCCTTCTTGAGCAGGGGGACCTTACGGGCGCTGCAGGATTTTAATCCATTACGGCATAGTGTGTTACCAATGGTTTTCTTGGTGACTGTGGTCCCAGCTGCCTTGAGATCATTAACAAGCTCCCCCTGTGTAGTTCTGGACTGATCCCTCACCTTTCTCATGATCATTGATACCCCACGAGGTGAGATCTTGCGTGGAGCCCCAGACCGAGGGAGATTGACGGTCATTTTGTGTTTCTTCCATTTTCGAATAATCACGCCAACAGTTGTCTCCTTCTCACCCAGCTTCTTGCAAATGGTCTTGTAGCCCATTCCGGCCTTGTGCAGGACTATAATCTTGTCCCTGATGTCCTTAGACAGCTATTTGGTCTTGCCCATGATGGAGAGGTTGGAGTCTGATTGATTGATTCTGTGAAATACCGGGGGGCTGACATCCAAGTGTCCTGCTCTGAGCCGACTCGGCTACTAGGATGGTTCTGCAACTGCGGCTGCGTCTTGTTTTATGTTCCTCAGGGGCCGTGCCTGCATGTTGCTCCTTGGGCTTCTGGCTTCTCTGGAGGCTAGGGGGTCTTTTGTTGCTGCAGGGCGAGGTGCTCGGGGGTTTCCTGAGTTCGTGGAGTGTCTGTGCGGCTGCAGGACTCAGGGGTGGCTTCGGGGCCTTTTCCGCTGCTTAGAGACGCTACAATATAATACTGACCTCATACACCAGAACCAATTGGGACTAGTCCCATACACTCACGGGTGGACACATTACAATGAACACATCCCACACACACACATCACATGCACACACACACACACACACACACACACACACACACACACACACACCGACCTAATAGAATTGGGCAGCGGTTTCTTTTCACTTAGTTTTACTATGAGGGGATATTGGTACTTTCCCTGACGATAAGCAGTGAAGCACATTTCTGGTTTGATATCAGGTCATTTCCAATGGAAAAAAAAAAAAAAAAAGCTACAAGGCTTAGGATATAAATTTCAAACTGTGCAAAAATAAGCCTACAGAGTTTTGTGCAAACAGTAAGGACTGGATATAGGAAAAAAAAAAAAAAATGTGGTGAGGCTCATTTTATGTGTGAACACATGAATCAACGGTTCATGACTCTCTTCGCTATTTGATGTTTCCACCGTTTCCCCCGTGAGAGTTACGCCATTTTTGCGCCTTCCACTCCCGGTTGTTTGGAAAGAAGGTCACCGCAGTGTTTCTGCTGTGCGAATGAGAAGTGAAAACAACAACAATTCACTCACTCACATACATACTTGTGGACATACAGGCGGACTCATCACAGGCATAAACACAACACCAGGACCTTCTTTGAACACCCCCCATGGTTACATCCCTCTCCTTTCCTCCCTCATTTACTGCCATAACTATGACAGGAAGAGGCCACGTGACCAATTGCTGTTCCAGTTTTGTCGATACATGTTGTCATCTGACATTTCTGTGTTTATATTTTTCCATGTACATGTTTCTATGTTTATTTGTCTCACATGTGGGGGTTCTCCTCCCCTTGGAGTAGTGATAGGTTGCTTATAGAAATGGTGAGTTCGTTCTCCAAAGACGGGGATTGGTGGCAGTTCTGTGTAACAAAGAGCTGTGCTCTTGTCATCCCACAGGTCGTCCACAGGACAGAGTTGTTGCAAGCATCACTTGATGATTAAAGAATGATTAAAGAGTTGCATTGCGGGTTGGCTAGTTGAACTCCATTTACAGACTAACTCTGTCCTAGATGCAATGACATACAAATATGAATGCGTTGCATTGCATGTTAGTTTCAGTGGTGCCCCTAAATTCTGTGCTGGTGCTCCTATCCTCAAAATCCTTATTTGAGTTTGAGTTAGAGTACTGCTACTGCAGGGATCATTTACTTGAGTGAAAGTAGATGTTGTGTTGAGGTAATTGACTCGAGGCAGAGTATATCATATAGTTTAATAATTCTGCTCAAGTAATTACTTATTGAGTAACTCTTTTCACTCAGTGTATTTGGAACACAGTATCTTCGAGTGCACACTGTAATCCGTTTGTAAATAACAGGGGCAAGCACAATTCATGAATAAGATGTTAAGATGTTATGGTAAGATTTATTCGCGGCAGTTGTACAGTTGACCAAAATTGAGTCCATCACCTGAGCACAGCTTTGCTTTGAATTGCTCTTGAATACTCCTTTAAAATATTTCCTGTGACGTCTCCAAGTTCGATTAGAGTTTATACAGATGAATACTTACTTTTTGAATGTCATTCAAATTAAAAAAATGCTGAGTACAATACTTTGTTATAAAATAACTCAAATACAATTATTGAAATTCTGAATTTAAGTTATGCTCTGTTAAGTCTTAATAAGGTAGTGACTGTAGTTGTAACTAGTTACTTTCCAACTCTATACATAATAAGCAATTATTATTATGAGAACAATTTTATAGTAAAATGTATCAAGCCATTGAACCACCATAGACCATCATTAGACAGCGGAACGCAGTATAATCGTTCTTCCAAAGAGAATACAGACATCACTCGTGGTACTTGTGAAGATAACGCACATCATAAATCAAGTCAGCTTGTCTTTCAGGCCGACACGTTATAGACTTTGAGATGCAGCAGTGTCGCCAAGCGATCAATTAAACAATAGATACAACTGGTGTGACAGGCCCCTTAACATTTTCAATGTAAATATCGGGTTAAGTGTCAGCGTGACAATTAAGAAAATGTAAAAAATGTTTTCATGCTCAAGTCAATCGATTTGTTTCCCTCCATTCCTGAGACGGTTACATACAGACGCCCTACAACCATGTAAACAGTGTAGCCAGTGTCCTCTGGAGACAGAGAGCTTCTTCCTCTCAGATTGCAGGGATGAAGAGAGGCAGAGTCCTCTGAAGCAAGAGCTTGTGTGGGGTGTTACTATCTGGGCGTTTAATGCCCCATGGACATCCTGCAATTAGAGCAGTCACAATTATTACAGAGTTGCCTGATCGCAATTATTTGAGCAGATCGTGATCTTTTTGTTAAATTGGTAGGTTCCACATGTACGCTTCCATCCAAATTTAAGGGGAATTGTTATGTTGAAATGTTACAACAAATGTAATGTCAATTAGTATGTTTTCCATCAGTTGGATGGAGTTAAACTGTCCATCCAAATCTTTAGGTTCAAATCTCCAATACAAATAAATGGCTCTCCTGCGATAGGTAGACATGTATGATTAAAAGTTACGTTTTTAGTGGCGTAAAATGGGAAAAAAAAAAAACAACAGTTACCCCCGCCCCTCCCCCCTTTTTACCCATAATCCCAGAAAATAAAACACAGTCATAAACTGGATGGCATAAGAGAGATAAATGAAAACAGCTTCTTCCAGCTACTTAAATTTTGAGCTACTGTTCTTTGACGCAGACACCTCACCCCATGCCTGCGTGCGTTTCAGCAGGGTTGCCAGTGATTCATTCAGTCCTGTAAAGTCAGCCTTCCTTCTGCAGCCTTCTCTCCATGTTATGGTACACACACACACCTAACTCACATCTACTTGTTGTTTTATTTTTGAGGTTTGGCATGTTTACGTACCAATATCAGTGTGGCAGTTCCGCCTACCACAAACCGCCCGAGTGTTGTTTTCAGGGCCCTCCTACACAGGGACACAGGCAATGGAGTTGACGCACGCCAGTTTATTGTAAAGAGTGTCATGACAAGTGCTCCTCTCCTGTGTGTGTGTGGGGATGGAGGTTTTGCCTCGTTGATTTCGCTAACGGTCAACAGGCATACAGCCACACCGATCCTGAGCCCAGCTACCTAGACCCAGGGTACGTGTGGCTGCTCAAACCACGTCATCCCCACCCGAAAAATCAGGTCTACCATCATCGGCGATCACTCGAAGCGAGCATGAGTAGGGTCGTTTACTTGTAGGTCTGTAGTAGTCGATCCGTGATCCTCATATTGTGCAGTCCGGGCGAAGGTGAGTGGTGGCGTTTGGTTGTGGTTGGGTCTTCTCTCTCTTCTTGCTTCCTTTCTCTATATAGATTGATACTGTAGATACAATAACTTCCGATGACATCAGATAGATTAATTCTCTACATACTGTATATTCTTAAGTGACACATGCACACCCACAGTGCCCTCTTGAAGGCTTTGCCAGCTTCCTGCTGGCAAAGCCAACAGTGGGGGCAGACACACCCTCCCTCGGATAGTCGAGGAGGTCAATGACGAGACTGTGACAGCAACCCTGCTCACCTGCCACACAGACATGGAGCTGTTCCATCACTGGGTCCAGCTCCGTCTGTCCGTCTGACTGACTAACTGTCTGGCTGCTCGTCTCTCAGCAGGGCTCCAGACTGTGACCAGCTTTTGAGAGTTTGCGATGGTGGTCAGAGTCACATTCATGTCAGTGTAGCATTCCATAGGCACCAGCTGCCGGCCAAACAGCCATCTACTCATTGAAGTCCAGCCAGCGACTTTATTACATTCATTTTTGATTCTAATAAAATAGTTTTGATTAACAAGTTGTGAATCGCTATGCATGCACATTTACGGCCATTAGCCTCCGCTTCAAAACAATGCGAGCGTGATGATTGAGGAATGTGCCTATCTGTCTGTATCAGTCCCGCCCCCACATGCTTCATATGAACGTGTGTGTGTGTGTGTGTGTGTGTGTGTGTCTGTGTGTGTGTGTGTGTGTGCGTGTGCGTGTGCGTGCACTCACTCAGCCTGAAAGGTTGTATCCTGCTGAGGAGAGAGCGGAGAGCCGTCTTCAGTGAGCGCTACATTTTCATATACGCCACACAGATGTTTTTGGGCTTAATGAATGGACGAATGAATGGATAATCTTTATTCACATTCCACTTATTACAGCAGAGCCATCATTCAGACGCATTGAAAATAGTGCTGACCGATAAATTGTCATCGCAAAAGGCTGCCTAAAATGCGATGAATAAGAAGTAACATTTTATTTACACGCGCCATGCATTTACACTCAGCGTCAGCAACGGCTAGCTTCTCGTGCTTGCTGTAGGGCTGGGCCTGTTATTTCATAATCGTGCGATTGACAGTTATCGGCTGTCATGGGAATACACGCAAAAAAAACCCATCATAATCGCAAGCTGTTCATGTTTTTCTAAAATGTATAAAATGATCTACCTTTCCTATGAATATACATAAATAATTTCATGTGTGCTTAAACACCACACGACCCCTCTAAAACAAAACCGACAATTCATCTCCCTGCAACAATCCAATGTCTCTGAAGCACGCTTTCTTTGCATTCACCATGCATTTCAAATAGCATTGTTTTTAATCTCCCTTTTGCAGTAGACTATTTAAAGATGATGATAATAATAATAATAATAATAATAATAATAATAATAATAATAATAATAATAATAATAATAATAAGAAGAAGAAGAAGAAAATATAATATATATAAAATATAATAATCCTGCTCCCCGCTGTTCATCTGGACCGTCTCTTCAACTGTTTCCTTATGGCTTGATAAAGTCATTTATTCTGGAAAATGATGCATTATAACGCTATAGTTGAAACGTTGTTCTCCTGCTGTGATCATTAAAACCAAGGAGTTATTGAATTCCTTTCACCTCTAAAACCACTCCTGCTTAAATATGGCAATTATTTGGGCTTATATCAATCTGTTTTATCCAGTGTTGGTCATTGATATTCGGATTTTGGATCAATAAAAAATTAAAAACCCGCTCCGCTCTCAACTCCGTTCCAACTTTGAGCATCTCTCTCTGGGAGAAATGGTTCCTCCATCAGCACCCACCTTCCAACTGTCCGACTAAAACAGGGGTCTCTCGGATTCATTGTGGCATATCTTGATAAACCTGACTGATCTAAAAATCATAATAAATAATGTCTAATGAATTTTAATTACAAAAGTTTGTGATCATTCAGGAATAGGTGTGGTTTTAGATATTAATAGCTATTTATGGATGGTATGGGCTAAAACACACAAAATTCACCTTTACAATAATTCACTACATGTTTACAATCTGGTAGGCAAACTTATATCATCTATGTAATATCAAGATCAAGATCAGTGTATATGGAATAGTGGCATTAGAATGTGCCAGAGGGCACCAAATTTGGGCTTTTACGGCCAAAGTGTTGGTTCCTCTCCGGCATGGGTACTTGCTTACTGCCCTGACTATTGTGGTTGAAAGAAGTACTTTTTCTTCTTCACTGATGGGTCTCTCCCTACCTGCACCGTCCCTGCCTGCACTTTCATTAATCAGCATGTAAGGTCATTGATTGATACCATGCTGTACCAAAAAAAAAAAAGGGGTGCGACCAATCATGTGCTGGTGCGACCCACTGAGAAAGTTGGTCGCACCAATGCTATTAGTGGGAAAGGGTTAGTCTGGGGCCCTGATCTGGCTGGCTGATTAATCCCGTCCTACAGACTTCAATTTCCTTGTCGCTTTCTCTTGTTTCCGAAGCGACTAAATGGTTTCAACGTTAAAGTCGGAAAGAAAAAAAAGAAAGACAAACGCAGTGTCTCCCACACTGCGTTTGTCTCGTTTTTTTTTATTGTTTTTTTTCTGCATTTATGTCAAGCTTTATGCTTCCCTTTCCCCTCTTTTAAGGGTTTTCAAATTGCTCTATTTCTCCAAAAACTACCAGTGTTTCTGGGATGGAATAAGCAAATAAATCTGGAACGACTGGATGACACACAGTATGCTCATGATAAGCCCATTTAATTTTATTGTGTAAAACGAGGAATCAATCCACCAGCACTAAAGTGACACACCTGTGATGGCGGGAAGAGATTTTAGCGGAAATAAAATGCCGGAGAACATCATGCCATCATCCTGCCCATAACCATCATGATCATATGAGCATATGACCGTAACTGCGGTCGGCCATCGCAAGCCGCTGTGCAATCGCGGCCCCGGCTCCCAACTTCCACTTAGCCATCTGTGCGCCCGCTAAGATCTGGGGCCCCCCCACCTCCCCCTACAGCTCTAATTTCTTAATGTGATGAGCAGTGGAGTTGTTAACATCCTTAGGATCGTAAAAAGCCGCCGCCTCATTACACACCTGTTGTTTTTTTGTTTTTTTCCATGCACATTCAGTGGCCGTGTTTTCTGTTTTTATATGGCCCTAACATCCCAGCATCACACACGCCGGCCGCTGCATCCTCCTCCTCAACCTGGACCGCCCATTCTCGGCCTAATGATGCGCCCCCCACACACACACACACACACACACACACACACACACACACACACACACACACACACACACACACACACACACACACACACACCATCAGTACGATGCTCTACTTGGCTGACGTGGAAGCGATGGGAGCCTGCGTTTATTTCACATTTTTTCTTTCAACCTTTTTTATTTCGGCTAGTCAGGTTGAGATTCCAAATCTCTTTTTCCTGACCAAGAAAACAGCGACGGACAAGAGTCAAAACCAGCATTTACACCTGGACACGCAGAAAAATATGTAATTGCAAATCTCGGATGTTAAAACAATTACAAGCTCATGCTTCGTAAACCCGTATTTGTAAACCATCTCTTTGAACTTATTCAGACAAACGCCTTCAGTTTTATGGTTTTGAAAGCTGAACGGCCAGAGAACTGAGAGACTGTTTGACCCGTCCCAAAGTACCACTATTTGAGCGAAGGCCATACGGTAGATATTGTCTGATGTGTAGAAAGGTACGTGCTTATGTGGACAGCAGGTGCAATATATGTAAAATGCCCGGACGCCCGTGTGGTGCAGTAAATGTGCATCTGCTTGTTATTGTGTGTGTCGTGCAGACGTTCAGATTGATTGCACTAGCGCAGAAAAAATAAAAAATAAAAAAATACATAAATAAATAAATAAAATATATATAAAATATGGACATGAAAGCATGCAGTCTGCTTTTTTGGAGTTCCATTTTGTTTTTCTTATTCTGTACCAATGTTATAATAAAGGCCTTTTAACACCATATTCCTTGTGAGTGCCTCGGCGCGACATCACTACATTGAAGCTCTATTTCTTATTTTCAAAGAACAACACTGGATTTATATTCTCTTGTCTTTTACACCTTTTTTTTCCTATTATTTGGGGGGAGGGGGTGTCATTAGTATGCACAGTGCCTCTTCTTATTACCTTCAAACGGTATCAGATTATCTCAGAAGCCCGGAATGCCATCATCAACTCTTCCTCCATTAACTATTCATTTGGATGGACCCATGCACAGCAGCACATTCTGTTTGCTGTAAATTTGTTGACATTTGAACCTCCGAACGTCAGTATTGAGTTGTTTATGTCTACGATCCCTCGACCCAAATGGGAGCGGGTTGGGCCACGGGATTAATCTATAGAGACTCTCTTGACATTATTAAAATACTGAACTATATTTCGTGATTGAATGTCAAAACTTGCCCAGCCACACAGAAAGATTAACTGCGCCTTGATTTATTTAAGCAGCTCCTCTGTCAGCCAGGCCCGTTCATAGCCGCTTCTCGAATAGAAATAATGCCAAGATTAGATTAGGAAAGAGTACAATTCTCAGCGAGGCGGTTTGTATTCATATTGCCGTCTCTTAGTAACCCACAAACCAGTGACAAAAACACCAAAGGCAAAGGGGCAGGAAAGCTCAGGGCGGGAGATGGCAACATTTTCTTTTGCTTGTGGATTTTTTCTTTATTCTTTTTTTTTTTTTCTTTTTTTTTTTTTCCTCCACCAATCCCTGTCTTTGGAGAACTATTTTACCATGTTTGGGTCTATAAACAACTGATCACTACTCCAGGAGGCAGGAGGGGGAGAATCACCACGGGTGAGACAAATAAACACAGAACCAAACAACATTTAAACGGAAACATAAACATGGGACGACCACATGTATTGAAAAACAGAGTTAATTAAATCCAGGAAAACACTTGGTCAAGTGGCCTCTTCCTGTTGTAGTTATGGCAGCAAATGAGGAAAGAAAAGGAGAGGAATGCAACCAGGAGGGTGCTGGGGTGCATTCAAAGCAGGTTTGGTGGTGTGTGTGTGTGTGTGTGTGTGTGTGTGTGTGTGTGTGTGTGTGTGTGTGTGTGTGTGTGTGTGTGTGTGTGTGTGTGTGTGTGTGTGTGTGTGTGTGTGTGTGTGTGTGTGTGTGTGTGTGTGTGTGATGTGTCCAGAACTTATCCCAAATGTTTCTGGTGTATAAGGTGGGTATTATATCGTGGCGCCTCCAAGCAGCAGAAAGGGCCCCAAAGCGCCCCCGCGCTCCGCATAGACACCCCACGGCTGCACGGAAGCCCCGAGCACCCTGCCCTGCAGCCACAGAAGACCCCCGAAGCAACCCCCACACCTGGCCCCAAGGATTATAACCCAGTCCCAGGGAGCACCATGAGACCCCGCAACTCTGGGGCGCACACATACAACCCAGCCCCAGGCGCGGGCACAAGACGCAGCCGCAGGCACAGAACCAGGCAACGACCGCAGGCCCGGATCCAGGCCCCGCGCCGACGGACCGACACCCTGCCCGAACTGCCCGCCTTGAAGGCGAGCCGGCAGGGACCCCCATGCCCAGCGCCGGGCGCCCATCCACGTAGCGGAGTGTGCTCAGTGCGGGGCACCCGGATGCTAGTCCTCCTTTTTCTTCTTTATTCTTTGACAACAGCTTTGTCATGACTTACACGTCAGGTAATTTTCCCCTGCTAATTTAACTTAGTCAAAGTCTTTGGAGTTCCATGCATTCGCACAGTTCTATATGCTAATCATCCATTAATACCAATGTGTAATGTGTGTGACAGAGGCTCTAATGACGGCTCTCCACCAGGGACTGTATTAATGATAATAATCAGCGGGAGGATACACTGGGTGAAATATATGATTAGTGCATCACTTGGTAGACAATGTTTAATTATTGGCTTATAATACTGGCACCCCACCACCGTGAATGGTGTTTGAGTCTCTGTGTGGGACAGTGTGATGGGCTTGTCTACCATTCAGCGTGACCCCTCCCCTGCTTTAGACCTGTCGTCAAATAGGACTGATTTCAGCCCCCTGCAGCAGGATATTCGAGTGAAGAAGATGGATGAATGTTCTCATCCTTCACTCTTTTCAATACCTTTTTTATTTATTTATTTATATTCTGCCGGCCCGCTTTGCTGTCTTCTCCAAGGCTGCGTGCGGTGGCTGACCCGCTCCCGACCCGTACAATTCTTAAACCTCACTACACAGAGCTCCTCATGACAGCCAGCACCGCATCGGAGCTCCACGATTTGACGTCCTTTCTTCACCTGACACTCGCTAGACAGGGCGGCTCTGAAACACACCCTTGTGTGTGTGTGTGTGTGTGTGTGTGTGTGTGTGTGTGTGTGTGTGTGTGTGTGTGTGTGTGTGTGTGTGTGTGTCTGCTCTCGTGTGCGTGTGTGTTGAGTGGTTGTGCATGTAAGAATACATGGGCATGCAGGCTGTAGGTGAATTGTCCCTGTTTGTATTCACCCCCTGTATTCCCCTTTGTGGATCTCGGGCACCAGAGAAGGAGGCTGCAGACAGCACGGGGAACGCCTGGGGGCCCACCAGAAGCACAGCGGTCAGCTGATAAGTCTGGTGGCAGACGAAGAGCCATTCTGGTCACAGCGGGCACAGGCCCAAGGGACCCCGGCTTCGCAGTTACACTTCAGTGAGCTAATCCACTGGTGGACTGGGCTGGAAATTATTGGAGTCATCCAGTGTTGAAATGACAGGTTGTCAGATATTGATTTGCTGGGTGAGCATTGGACACTGCAAGCTATTGTCTCTAGTAGCTATGTGAGAACTCCATTTACCTTGACATCTCACAGATTTCAAACTGTTTTTTTTTTTTGTTTTTGTTTTTTTTTTTCATTTTAATGGGGGTTTTCTCGTGTGGGTTGTCATTAGACATGAATTGTTTTTTGGAATGAAACCATTATGTTAATGTAATATTTTTAGAGCATCTTTCAACTACTTTGTAGTGCATCTGACAAAATGCTTCACGGGCTATTAAAACAACAAATAACACCCTAAAACACACAGATGATACAACATAGAGGTGTTGCATTAAAAGGGATGTATAAAATGCTATGTAAAAAAGTTTACAGCAAAAACCATCCTAATTTGTATTTTGGGATGTTATCCCTGCGTAGAAACACCCATCCCCCCCCCCCGTGCATCAGTGCACAAATATGATGCCGACAGCTTTAGATATTTTTTTTCATGTTGTTGAAATTTTGTCTCTGCACCTGTATTCTTCTGTAATCAATCAGCGTATGATCACCTGTCAACTCATGAGAAAGAGGCATTGACGACTATTATACTATTCTATGTGACGTGCACGTGGACGCCCGAGAGTGACTGGGATGGATCTGATTTAAATAGCTGACGTGACTCCTGTGATGAGCGTCAAATTGGTCTAACTGGTAACAGGCTATGGTTGTCTCTATCCATCTCCCTCAGACACAGAGGCCATATTAACAGCCATTAGTGGCAGGGTCTGTTGTGCTTCATTCTGGTCACACACACACACACACACACACACACACACACCACGCACACAAACGTACACACATACTACCCTTCCTCCGCTGCACCTGCTGTGCCTATTTAACATTCATGAATAGTTGATAGCCCCAGCACCTGGCCCTAAGGCTTACCCGGGATCCAAGCACACACGTGCGCACACAAGCACACACACGATTCAAAGAGAATATCCTCTTCTGTGGAGGGATGTATGTGTACAAGCGATGTGCAGTCCTTGTCAAAGTAATCCAAACTCCAATTTCTCATTCACGCAGAGGACCTCGGCCGTCCCCCGCCCATGCTTTTAAAGACAACCTTCGCCACAAACAACACTTCGACGTACACCCCGCTTCCTTACGAGACGAAAAGACGATAACTCATTTGGTTTTTCACAGCAGCAGCCGAATTAAAGGGTGGCAAAGGCTCCCGCAAGCACAGCTGCAGAACCGTCGGGAGAATAAGAAAATACATGCAAGGAGTCGTGAATGACTTGATTCAAACAGATAATAGTAGGAAATGAGATATTTGTGGCCAGCCCATTTTTGGTTTGTTTGTCTGTGCTGTTAGTCTCTCCAGTGTTTGCCGTATCGCTCTCCTTTCACCTGCCTCCCCTACTGGGGAAGCATTAGGCGGCAACAAAAATCACGAAACCATCCCCCCCCAAAAAATATCCCGCGCCCTTATTTACACAATGGCTCGCCTCCCAATTATGTTGTTACGTTGCTTTGTTTTAAGAGTTGTCGTGTGGGTGGAAGGCGGGTGGAGCAGGGAGGTGCAGTGTGTAATGTGCGGAGGGAGGGAGGCGGCGCTCCAGGGGATGACGGCGGGAGCAAACGCCAAAGAAATGTTTCCCATTGTCTTTTAATTTTGCCTAAAAGTGTTTATCTGGAAATAATTAGAAGCTAATGGTTACAGGTGGCACAACTAAACGGCCCTCGGTGTTAACAGTATTTTTATAAAACAAAGCCATTTTATTTTTTACAAATCTTGCTGTGTGTTGATGTTTTCTGATCCGTGCTGGTAATTCATTTGCTGTTGGTATTTTTTTTTATTACGGTTCCCTCTTAAGCTTTTAAAGGTTAGGAATTTCCCCGTTTGCCAATTTGGCAGTAAATCCCTCCAAAACAGCCCACACATTATGGGCTTTTCACCTCCAATTAAAATTTCTTTCTGAAGGTAATTCTCAGAAGCATTGTTGCAGCAAAACAAAACACACACCAGGGTTCACACTCTGCACGCTCCATTTGGAACACTGCGGCGTTGGGACTTTTTAGTGAATGATGGGAATGATGACCTTCACTTAGAATTTTAAAAAGTTTTGAAGTTTGTTTCTGTGCTTCTAAGAAGACGTGCTGCCGTGTGAGTGTCCTGCCTTCCCAGTGTTGTCAATACCTTTAGTTTGATTGTTTTACCGTTAGCGCCCTGCTTTAAACCTAACGGAGATCTCAGCTCTTCATCGCGGTCAATCTGATATCTTAGGGCTGGGTTTATCAAAATTGTAATCTTTACTTCTCTGAAATGATGATTATTGCAAGTTTGATACTCTTCATGGAAGTTATGAAATCATTTTCTGCTTATTGATATATGGACATTATATTGACATTTTGTCAATGTCAAGATCTAGAATCGTATATTGTGTATGGAGGTTAATGTTAATACCGAAACTGAATATTAAAACCTCAAAATGAATACCTATTTATGAAACGATGGAAATTTGACACAACAGATTGTTTTTTGAGGCTTGTTCTTCCACGCCTGCAGGCTAGCTCATTACTTCAACTGTAATTAGGAGTGATACATGTGTTGAAACGTTCCCGCGACGCTGTCCTGCCTCCCAGCATGAATACCAGCACTCATAGAATTTAATTCATCAAATGACTGCGCCATAACTGACTGTTGCCTAAGAAGGTATTTTTTAAATGTACCTGTACACGGCAGCCTTCTTTGAGTTCTGAGATGTGTTGTCTTGGGTTGTGCTCCGTCACACAGTGGGTTCCCGTGCTGTCGGACTTCCAGCGGAGAGAAACCCTGTGGGGGTTCGCGCCCGGGCTGCCCGGCCGCCCCCTGGCCCTCCACCTGGGGGACTACAACCTGGATGGCTTTCCCGACGCCCTGGTGGTCCTCCGCAACACCAGCGGCAGGTATGAACGCATATATACACACACACACGTATGTTGAGTTCACATACACAGAGACATGCTGTACATGCTGGGTTTTGAAGCTCCGGAGCCTGGAATGACGTACGGTGAATGTGTTTGTGGAAATGTTGCTTTTACAGGACATTAATGTCATGGAAATCAAAGGTTTCACACAAAACTCTCTTCCCCAGCTCTAAACACGAGCTTTACACTTGTGATGTTTGTGTTAATTTGTCACATAACATCGTACGATTCGATAAGATTAAAGTGACCCTGGTATTCCAACCGAACACAAAATGCAATTGACTTGAACTTAATCATTCGGGACACACATTCCAGTGGATTACTCTAATCTGTTGAGCTTTTGAAAACTATGCGTAGTTGATTCCGACGACGCCACCATGTAGAACGCTCTCGTTGCGTCGCTGCAAAACAATTCCTTCGATTGTCATGCAGTTGTCACATTCCGATGCGAACGAGCAACATGGCTGTCTACCAGTAGCCCCAACAAAATGACACGCTGTGCGCCTTCCAATTTGCAGCTTTGATAATTCCAGGGGCTCAGCCACCTGCAGAATCAATTAAATCCCTCCCTTTCACTAATTGGTTACGCAGCTAAATTAGGCAAGAGGAGCAATGAATTGATATGCAATTATATACAGGCTCATGTAAACCGTGTTTCTTTTTTTTTTTTCCACTAGCGTTGATGTTTTAACAGCAATTTATCTTTCGGTGCCGTCTTTGATGAAATGCATTCCCCTGAAAACCTTGGGAAATGGCCATTAAACGGTAACTACCAGATAACAACTCATGCGAACAGGGAGCGATGTTTATATATGTACTCCATTATCACAGTATATTACTGAGATCAAAAATGGGGCATCTTTTTACCTCTTAACTAAAACAAAGGGAAAAAAGGTTTCGATTTAAAATATAGCCGAGCATGCGTCCAAGAGGACGTCTGTGCTGACTTGAATTGAGCTCTGAATGGCTAAGAAAAATGTCTACACTGCTACAATTCAATTATATTTTCTTTGTTGGGAAGTTATGCAACCATTTGGTTAAATTAAATACTGCCGGAGTCACAAATGAATGGAAATATTCCATTTCTCTGCCAGACTGAATTTTGTTGAGTGAAATATTTTTCTAATATGCGTCGGACGGTTCACTGAAACGCCGGTAGCAGGTCTCTCTGTGTAAAACGTCAATATATCAATATAGAATCCTATTGTATTGAGTCGCATCGTGTTTGAAATTGAATCATGTGATCATGGAGACCCATCCCCTGTCCTGTTTACCGAGGTGCTTTGACTGAGAGTCCCCACACCACACGTTGGAACACAGATCACCATGGACACTAGGGCTTGTGTGTGTTTACGCCCACTTATGAGTCTAAGCGTTCTTTGAAGGACACTTGGATTATCTTGCCTCGAGATGGAGATAAGATACGCGCGGGGGTGGTTGTTGGGGGTGGAGGTAGGGGGGTGGGTGGCTGTGGTTGTTCACGCATACAGATTGTTCCATATGCACTGAGGCGTTGCTGGGGTGTTTGTATGTGTTTGTTTCACAAACATGCCGCATTCCCCAACACTCAATGGTCTCAAGATGCTCATCCACACACATACACACACACACATACGCACGCAGACACGCGTGTACGCACGTGCCCTCTGTCTTGAATAGGCTCCATATAATCTTTAAGTCCCGTGAAGCTTAACTCTTAGGGTCACCCTCATCTAAGGGAGGCTCGTTGGAGAGCTCCGTTTTAATCACCACCAAACTGTCATGTGCACCACCCTTACCTCTGTCACCCCCTTTCCTTCTCCCTCCTGCGCTCTCTCTCTCTCGCTCTCTCATTGACACTGTTTGTCTTTCTCTCCTCCTTCCTGCTGCGTCTGTCACATTAAGCCGTACAGTAGCAGTGCAATCACTCGGGCTGCCCACCAAACGTCAGTCAATGAGAAGAATGTTCGTCGAACAAGTTTTTCATTGGTCAGTTGGTGGCAGGAGAAAAAGAAACTCCACTTGGGAGCTGCCCTTTGTCAAAATGAACCTTATACCCTATATGGGTGGACACGTGTATGAAACGCAAGAGGGCTTTTAATTTGAAACAAATTTAACTAAAATTAATGTTGTGTCTCCTTGCTGGTTGTTCCCACACATTCAGAAGAATAATTACAGCTTTTTATGGTCAGAAATGTGTGTCACTAAAAACTGAATTTGAATTATTTATATTTGAATTTGAGATGCTCAACTTGAATAATCGCTTTAAAAAACTGAATTTGAATCACCTGATTTTCCGACAGTCTGAACAAATATTGCCTATTTTATAAAAAAAAAAATATTGCATATACAGGTACATCTCATAAAATTAGAATATCATGAAAAAGTTCAATATTTTTTGTCACTCATTTCAGAAAGTGAAACCCATATATTATATGGATTCATTACATATAGAGTGAAATATTTCAAGCCTTTATTTCTTGACATTTTGATGATTGTGGCTTTAGATAATGAAAACCCAAAATTCAGTGTCTCAGAAAATTTGAATATTGTGAAAAAGTACAATATTGGAAAGTCATGGTGTCACACCCTAATCAGCTAATGAACTCCAAACACCTGCAAAGGTTTCCTGAGCCTTGAAATGCTCTCTCAGTCTGGGTCAGTAGGCTCCACAATCATGGGGAAGACTGCTGACTTGACACATGTCGAGAAGACAGTCATTGGCACTCTCCACAAGAGGCTGAGCCACAAAAGGTCATTGCTATAGAAGCTGCTTGTTCACAGCGTGTTGTATCCAAGCATATTAATAGAAGTTCAAGTTCAAGAGATTGTTTGTCACATACATACAGTATACATACGGTCATAGAAAGTTGAGTGGGTGGAAAAAGTGTGGTAGGAAAAGGTGCACCAGCAAAAGGGATAACCGCAGCCTTGAGAGGACTGTCAAGCAAAATCCGTTCAAGAATTTTGGGGAGCTTCACAAGGAGTGGACTGAGGCTGGAGTCAGAGCATCAAGAGCCACGACGAACAGACCAATCCTAGGCACGGGCTACAAATGTCGCATTCCTCGTGTCAAGCCACTCCTGAACCAGAGACAACGCCAGAAGCGTCTTACCTGGGCTGTGGAGAAAAAGAACTGGGCTGTTGCTCAGTGGTCCAAAGTCCTCTTTTCGGATGAAAGTAAATTTTGCAAGTCATTTGGAAATCAAGGTCCCAGGGTCTGGAGGAAAAGTGGAGAGGCACAGAATCCACGTTGCTTGAAGTCCAGTGTGAAGTTTCCACAGTCGGTGATGATTTGGGCTGCCATGTCATCTGCTGGTGTTGGTCCACTGTGTTTTCTGAAGTCCACAGTCAACACGGCCATCGACCAGGACATTTTAGAGCACTTCATGCTTCCTTCTGCTGACAAGCTTGATGGAGATGGAGCTTGGCACCTGCCCACACTGCCAAAGGTACCAAAAGCTGGTTCAATGACCATGGTGTTACTGTGCTTGATCGGCCAGAAAACTTGCCTGTTCTGAACCCCATAGAGAATCTATGGGGTATTGTCAAGAGGGAGATGAGAGCACCAGACCCAGCAATGCAGATGACCTGAAGGCTGCTATCAAAGCAACCTGGGCTTCCATTACACCTGAGCAGTGCCACAGGCTGATGGCCTCCATGCCACGCCGCATTGATGCAGTAATTCATGCAAAAGGAGGTCCAACCAAGTATTGAGTGCATAGAAATTAACATACTTTTCAGAAGCCTGACATTTCTGTTAAAAATATCCTTTTTTTCTTGATCTTATGTAATATTCAAATTTTGGGTTTTCATTATCTATAGCCACAATCATCACAATTTCAAGAAATAAGGGCTAGAAATATTTCCCTCGACGTGTAATGAATCTATATAATATTTGGGTTTCACTTTCTGATCAATATCATAAACATGCGACGATTAGTCGACTAATGGCTTGAACTGACTGACGAGGAAAATCTTTAGTCGGGGGCGGCCCTAGTAATCGCACAAGGCTTTTCAGCCCAACCCCATAGGATGTGACCTCGGTGTTTAAGTTTAAACCTCCATCAGCAGCGGGTGGAGGATGTAGGGAGGAAGGAGGGAAGGGGAGAGAAAGGAACAAAATCGATGAGAGGAGAGCCGTGGCAACATTGCTGCACTCCAGTTGATGTGTGAAACCCCTCATACAGTCACAGATACAGCCAGAGATACAGTCTCAAAGGGCCTCAGGTCCACATTTGAAAGAACATGCAATCAATGGCTTCAGACCCATTCAGAGGTTCAGTGGCTGGAGAAGAGAATTCTGTGCGGCTGAGAACGGTGCGTGGTACGGAGTCGTGACTTTTTGCACAGTGGAAAGAAAGATATGGCTACTCACAATAGAAATGATCGCATTAGCTACTTAGCAACAGCTATATGGCAAATGGCCAACATTGAGAAGTTTGGTCAAAAAACAATGGTTATAAAAGTAAAGGTCAACAGCAGGAAACACAATACCCGAGCAAACTGAGATGTTTTTTTCAGATGATGAGAGAAAAGGTAGATGCCATTTAGCTCCTGCTAAATTACCTAATGTAATAGACGTCCAGCTAATTACGGTCTGACATTTTATCCGCACAGTCCAGCCTTGGATAAATATAATTCATTCAGATTCTGAGACCTATAATTGAGCTCTGTCTTTTTTTTGTCTTGGGAAACAACCGATACCATTGCATTATGGGCTTGTGACAAAGATGAGGATAATGATGCCTTTAGTGGAAAGAAATGCCACCAATCACATAGTGAGCTTCATGCTTTCTTAATGCATTGCCAAACTCCCATGAGAATTGGTCAACGCCTCAACCTACCTGCACCAAACCATGATCGATCAATCTGTCTATCTATCCATCTATCCACCTCCTCCCGTTACAACTTCTATGGGCATATGTGTTTTGGTCCATAACTGGTGCTCATCCGATGCTGCATTACATCTTAATGCCTGATTCCAATTTTTTTGTGGAATGACAATCTGTTGTCCATTTAAGTTTACATTATGTGACCTGCGCACACCATATTTGTTGACATTGGTCATTCACCTCGTACCCTTTCTGCTCACGGCGCTTTAAGTGAGGTCGACGTACCGTAGCACATACTGTACTGATGGCAAACGTGGAGCCAAGTGAGCCAAGATGTGAAGATATTCTGTTGATCATTACCACTTTAAAGGCAGGATCTGCAGTCAGAGGGGACAGGGAGCGGCGCTGGGGTTCTGGGGTTTGTTATTGGGTGCAGTATTTTCCGCCTCCTGTGTGCGTCCAGGGGTTTGGATAAACAGCGGGGGGCCAGGAGTGGTGGGACCTTGCCGTGGCCTCTGCTGTGCAACACACTTGAACTGTGAACTTTTGAGTGAGTTGTGTGATTGTCTGTCATGATGTCTGGCCTGACAGAACTCTTCGTTTTGCACCTCTAACCTTTTACACTACCGCCTGCCGCACTGACGGTGATGCGGACAGTTGTGTTTGGATAATCACGGCACCGGGTCAAAAGGGTTGTGTTGGGACCGCTTTTAATCCCGATCGGGCAAGGAAAAACTCAAGTTTGAAATAATACAAATGAAAAATGGAAATTCATTTAAAAAAAGTTTTTATTACCCTCCCATAGAAAGCAGTTGCTAGGAACTGCACTTACAGTACAGGACCACACTGCACACTTTTGAGTTGTTTTTTTTTTTGTTTAGTTTTTGCCCTTTTGCAAGTCAATACGCACTCAAGTAACACATTTTTGTCAAAGGTACTTAATTATGGCACATTTTTTATTTGTTAATTCCATTGGAAAAGGCATAATTGCTTCAACAAATTTAAAATACCGCTAAATTAAGTGACAATTGTGAAAACAATGTGCTACCGTGTTGTCAGCCTGACCAGGAGTAGGTGTTCTCATATCGTTTTAATTTTCCAAAATCCTAAAATAGAAAGAAAGAACAATCTGAAAATGTGAGGTATAATTGGGAAAGTGGTTAGGAGTCTACAAAATATGTGAGAAAGTGAGTAGTTAAAGGGCTAAAACTTAGGGCAGTATGGTAGTTTTAAATGAATCACTGGCTGGCTTCAGGACTACTGACAGGGCGCGTAGTGACACAGCTCTCCCTCAGCTGGGATTCACTCCTCTAGGTGCCTTGCAGCCCGGAATACAGGAAGAGGAGAAACTGAGAGTGATGAAGAAGACCCGGAGACAGAGGCTCGAAGGAAGAAGTAGAGGAAGCTTAAAGAGAATAACGGAATGAAACTGAAAAGAGAGAGAGACAGAAAAAGGCAGAGATGTTTTTTTTGGGGGGGGGGGGGCTTTGCTTTTCCACCGGGAGAAAGCACGTAGCCGGAAGCTGGATGATGAAGCAGTCACCTGACGGCGCACGGCTCTTTCAGGTACCGACAGCCGAGCCAAGCGTGTCAAGGCGCTGCACAGCTTATACCCCCGTGCAGCGGCACCTCACCTCCTTCCGGGGCCCCCATGCAGAGAATAGACAGCCCTCACATTTATTTAATCTACTTTCTCTATCAATCCCATTTTGACCCGCCCCCACTCGTCTCACTCCTGACAGCAGAGCAAATAATATTCTCCCCCCCAAACGAGCCAAGCCAAGGTTTGCTCTGCCAGCGTGTTGCCTCTCCCTGACAGTCTGTCAGCGATGAGGGATCTTCATTCACTCTGAGCGCCTCAAAGGTTCCTTCCTTCTTCCTTGAAAGTGGCTAACGGCGCTCCGGTGCACGCTGGGACACGGTCCTCGCCAACAACGATATCAACACTCGAGCAAGAGTGGACTTTGTGCAAATTAAGGTGTAAAATACATCCCATTCAAGGAGAATGGGGCTGATCTGCAACCTTTAACCCGGAAGTATCCCTGAAGAATGTTTTGCATTGGGAACAAATTGCAGCTGTTCCTTTTGAGATACTACAACAGTATCGGAACAACGCAGCGGAATGCAGTTTGGGAATCTGCTTGCATGTCCAACATTTCATTAAAAGTTGCCACGGGAGATCAATATTTACATTTGTCGGCAGTCTATAAGTAATTATTTGCATGCTTCCGGCGCTATATCTGTGAAAGTGATAGTAGCACATTCACCATTCAGTCCACTTTTAAAAGACGCAGTCAAGACCCTGGACTTTACAGAGGTCGATAACCTTAAAACACCTTGTAACACTGCTAATACCTGAATTTTGCCGGGCATTTTTTTTCTGCATGATTTGTTCCAATAGTTTTGGGTTGTTGTTTTTTTCTTTCGACCACCACATCCACAGAATCACCAACCTTACTTGTCAGTGTCAACAGAACTATGCGGCTGCAGTCAGTGGCTGTGTGAGGGCAGGGTCTTGTCTCAGCGCATTATTTTTGATTGACACGGCTGACTTAACAGGCTTTCGACTCCGGCGCCCCCGAAATCTAAGCAACGCGGTAAGAACAAGCGCGGCTGTCAACAATATGTGGACACACAAAAGCCTGCCTTCTCACCGCGCATCTGGGGAACGACGGGGGGGCAGCATCTCGTTCTCTTGCATATCAGTGGTGCGTGTGAGGGTGTGTAAGTCTCTGTGTTGCTGCCTGCCAGTCAGGGGAAGTTGAAAGAGGAGTTTGCCCAGGTTCAGGTGAGCAAGGCCATCAGTAGTCTGGGCAGAGAAGACTCGCACCGGGTGTCGGCTCGGCATATCCTTCCACTCTGGCTCTGGCTGTCTGTGCTGCGTTTTTTTTCTCACCTTGTTTCTCCTTATATGATGTGTACTTTTACAGCATTTCTCAATAGAAATGATAGCATTTAGAAATATGGGACCGGACAAGGAAGGATACATGTTTTGCCATAATTACCCCACGTGAGGAAATATCAGATTCATTGAGTATTTTCTGAGCAGCATTTTAGTAGACTACAAAATTGTTTACAAACCATGTGTGTGTGTGTGTGTGTGTGTGTGTGTGTGTGTGTGTGTGTGTGTGTGTGTGTGTGTGTGTGTGTGTTTATTGTATGCATGCATTAGCTGACACAGTATGGAATTATCTTTCAGAGTAATCCATTTAATCTCCCTGTACATTCTGTACATACATACATACACACACACACACACACACACACACACACACACACACACACACACACACACACACACACACACAAACACACACATACAAAATGCCATCCAAACGCTGATTAAAAAAAAACAAAAGGAGCACAGGTCAATGTTGGTGTGATCTGCTTTCAGGCGACTTACATGTGATTAAAAGCCCACATTGTGTTCACTTGTGTGTGTGTGTGTGTGTGTGTGTGTGTGTGTGTGTGTGTGTGTGCGTGTGCGTGTGTTTGTGCGTCTTTAGCTTAATGTATCACGTCACAACAGCAGCCAAACGATCCCTGGGCACTAACACCCCCAGCCCCCTCCACCTCGGGCCAGATGAACTTCTTCTTCCGATCCCGGGGCTTTGGCTAAGCTGGGGCTGGGACCTTTGACCTCAGCAGATGACCGTTGGGTTTGGATGAGACCACCAGATTACAATGTGCCCATAGCTGTGGGCATAGCTACAGTGGCATCGGTTGCAACATTGAACATTTTGAAACTCGTTCTCTCTTTATATTGCTCTCTTTCTCAAAGAAAAAAAAAACAAAAAACCTGTAGTCGTCGAGTAAAGGTTACCACAGACTCCACGACGTTCAACATCCAGCCCTCACCTGGGTGATATTTTTAGTTAAATTATTTTGTCTTGCGGACCCAGTGGTGTTCAGCGTACACTGTGCACCCAAGACATCCACAAAGCGCATGTGACTCGCTGTTGTAGTTGCGTGACTACTAATTTCTAAAAGGACATGAGATACATTTGGAGACGCGGACGTGGACCGGCATGGATTCATTCTGCATTTGGAGGTAAATGATCATAAATATATTATGAATTAGGTCATAAACAGTGAAGTACATCGAAAATACTGAATATTCCTAATATACTGCATTCTATATACGCCTCTATATTACCTCCCCTGGCTACCTCTTGTCTTCTCATTGGCTGGTTTGCTGCTGCTTTCGTCCCTGAGCTCCCGGTGCTATTCCAAACCACACGATCTTTGTCCCCGAGCTCCCGATGTCTGGGACAGGCATTTTATCCCCGAGCTCAGAAATTTGTCTTGGACGGTCAGATCCAGGCAAATCATGTCGTCTGAACAGGGCATTACCCTGACAAGGCTGCATGAGAGAGTACAGTTAGGAACATGAGAAGCAGACAGGGCTTGTTCTAGATCAGGGGTGTTGGAAATCTTTTTCATGCAGGCCAGATTGCTTTTGTTTAACTGTGATTGGGGGTCTGTGTGTGAGTGTATGAATTTGCGCATGATTTATGCAGCCCACTGAGATGCGCTTTTGTATTCACACATTTGGAAGGAAGCATATGAAATTTCAGGGCAGTGGTTGGGAGAGGTGGCCTGGCCGCTGGGCTGCTGAATGCCCCCGGCGGTGGCTTCTGGACGGAGGAGCTAGCTACAGGCTACCAGTGGTGGTTGCTGCAGCTGATTTTCCCCCGGTCCTCCACCGGACACCCTGGGTGCTGCTGCTGCTGCTGCCAGTCGGGAGAGGGTTGGTGCTGGGGCTGCAGGTGTCTCCAGGGCGTCTGCCAGAGAGTCCCTGTGCAGGCGCCACTGTGGCAGTTCCGCCTGCCACGCCGAGTGGTGTTTTCAGGGTCCTCCGAACAAGCCCGGAGCAGATGAACAACATGTCGTGACAAGGGCTCCTCTCCTGTGTGTGTGTGGGGGGATGGGGGTTTTACCTGTTGCTTGTTGACTACTAACGAGCAACAGGCATACAGCCACCCTGATCCTTAGCCCAATTACCTCCAGCTAGGATAGGTTTGGCTGCTCAAAACACACCACCCCCACACCGCAGCATGCCTGTGTGGGTTTTCTCTGGGTACTCAGACTAGGCTAATTGAATGATCTGTAGGTGTGAGTGGTGAGTGTTGAGTGAGTGAATGTGTCCCATTCGGGGTCTCCCCACTTCTCCACCCCTATATTCAACCTACTTACCAGGAGGTAAGGAGGTGTCCCCCACTTGCCCTTCTCTGTCTGTCCCTTTATCATGCTGCCTCTCTCCTTCTTACTCTCTCCCTCCCTCTCTTCTGTTTGACTGTCATCCACTTTGTGGATCAAAGGCATAGTGTGTTCCTCCCCGTCTGCCAGCATTGAAGTCCCCTCCATGGGACCAGCGAGCCGCCGCCGCTACGCACAAAGATAATGGGCCCATCCTTCCTCCCCCGTTTACTTTGAAAATTAATTAAATTTTCCTCATTAAGGCTTAAGGGCTCTCTTAGGCGTGGTGCGCAAGAGGCCTGTGTGTGTGTGTGTGTGTGTGTGTGTGTGTGTGTGTGTGTGTGTGTGTGTGTGTGTGTGTGTGTGTGTGTGTGTGTGTGTGTGTGTGTGTGTGTGTGTGTGTGTGTGTGTGTGTGTGCGCGTGCGTGTTTGTGCATGCACATACAGAGACAGTAATTTTCTTGGTAATGTTTGGACAAGTGTGATCAGGGAGGGGAGCAGCGGCCCCGTAGTGGGGGAGATGCTAACTCCCAGTCATTTGTAATCTGGACAGCGATTTGGTTCAGAGGGGCACGAGTCGTCACGTCGCGTCCAGCCAGGAGTCCCTGAGATGAGTCACGGCTCAGGAAATCCCTGCAAAGTTAGAAAAGCCTACAACATTAGTGTAATGGCTTTTTTTCCATCTCTTTCCCCCCTTGTGTTGATGCCTCGTGTTCCTGCGAGAATGACTTATTGATTTGCTGCTTTTTTGCTGTCTTCATTCTGTTCTTTCTTTCTTACTTAAATATCTTTTTTTTATCTCTTTTGGCTTTGAAGTTTGAAGGGCATGGTTTTAGTTCCTGAGTTAATAGGTTTAGTTTCATATCAGAAGACTGGGGCGGTTCAAAGACCTGTTTATGAGCTACAGGGTGTCTGCATGTCTCAAATTCATTTTTCCACATTATTACACCTTCAAAGTCATTTGTCTTTGTGAGGTCTTAATCTCAACATCAACAATTTGTCTGATTTAGCCGTATATATATTATTTTTTTTGTCAAAATGAGTCATTTTCTTCTGCATCAGTCAACATTTCTGATGTTATAAAACCCTACGCCTACTGCTGAACCTAATTTTTGCCGTCATACTTAGCCATTGCACTGATCTGTCCAAGATGAACCTGACTCACTTCATACGTCTTCATTGTCTGAACCTAAAGGAAACCGCTTTAATGACGGCTGATACTGTAGTATCATCTGGTCAATAACCTGCCCTGTCTCTACTTTATACTTCCCTCTGCCCTTTTCCAAATATCAGGCCAAAATGTCATGTCTTCAAGTGTAACATAAAATGCTGATACCTGCATGGTCCGTGTTGTTCAGTGAGAACCAAACTCTCGGAGAACTCCGTGTTCCGTCAGGTTGTTTAATTTCTCACTGTGATCCAGTGGTAGGTAGGATGAAGGGCGTTTTCATTCCTGTACGTTCCAGCTCTAGCTCAGACGAGCCTTGATTATTTTTTGTAAGGCCCAGATTACAGCCCCTGCCATTCCTTACCTCCATCTCTCAATTTCCTCCTCGTTGAGGTTTTGATGTAGGTAGAAAGTTATCACGGGTTGTTGAGCGTCCATTCTTTTAACTTGGCAACCTGGTTTGGGAACTTGCTGGCCAGAAGTAGGAACAAATTAACCAAAATTGTAAACGTGACAATTCATATATTGGGAGATGACGCTGATGGCTGTCCAACATTCTGTATATGAGCATCGGAGCAGACGTGTGGTCCATCAAATAGCTTGCCATTCATCTCATCCACTGTACCGTAATCTGTGTGACATGGTTTCATTAGGGCAATGGACCATGTGACCTTTTTCATATCAAGGACACTCCACAAATTAGGCCATGGACCGCATTTGATAAGACTCCAATCCCAACCTCCATACCTGTGTATTCTGTAGTGAGGGACATAACAGTGAAACTGGGATTGAAACGTCATTATTGTACATTCTCTGACTAACACCTGCTGCGGACATCTTGTAAATAAAATAATGATGGAGTTTAGCTATTAACCATCTTGCTGGAGGACCCCTTGGGGTTACCACAGCCCCATGTTGAGAGCCACTGCTGTAGACGACAAAGAACTTACAAAAGGTATTTTGCACCAAAAGCCCAAAACCAAACTGAACTCTGAAGTCAAGGATTTACCTCACTACTCAAATATATACAGTGGGGCAAAAAGTATTTAGTCAGCCACCAATTGTGCAAGTTCTCCCACTTAAAAAGATGAGAGAGGCCTGTTATTTTCATCATAGGTATACCTCAACTATGAGAGACAAAATGAGAAAAAAAAATCCATAAAAATCACATCGCACTGCAGGATTTGTGTCCCTGGCGGCGTAGTGTGTTACTGATGGTAGCCTTTGTTACTTTGGTCCCAGCTCTCTGCAGCTCATTCACTAGGTCCCCCCGTGTGGTTCTGGGATGTTTGCTCACCGTTCTTGTGATCATTTTGACCCCACGGGGTGAGATCTTACGTGGAGCCCCAGATCGAGGGAGATTATCAGTGGTCTTGTATGTCTTCCATTTTCTAATAATTGCTCCCACAATTGATTTCTTCACAACAAGCTGCTTACCTATTGCAGATTCAGTCTTCCCAGCCTGGTGCAGGTCTGCAATTTTGTTTCTGGTGTCCTTTGACAGCTCTTTGGTCTTGGCCATAGTGGAGTTTGGAGTGTGACTGTTTGAGGTTGTGGACAGGTGTCTTTTATACTGATAAGGAGTTCAAACAGGTGCATTAATACAGGTAACGAGTGGAGGACAGAGAAGCCTCTTAAAGTAAAAGTTACAGGTCTGTGAAAGCCAGAAATCTTGCTTGTTTGTAGGTGACCAAATACTTATTTTACCGAGGAATTTACCAATTAATTCATTAAAAATCCTACAATGTGATTTCCTGGATTCTTTCCCCCCCATTCTGTCTCTCATAGTCGAAGTGTACCTATGATGAAAATGACAGGCCTCTCTCATCTTTTTAAGTGGGAGAATTGCACAATTGGTGGCTGACTAAATACATTTTCTTGCCCCACTGTAACATACATTTGAGCAGTGAGGTAAGTCGTTGAGCTGCCTGATGAAATAACTGTGTTTATGAATTTAACAATCCTCAGAGGCTGAAAGTGAAGTTCCACACCATTGGACAATAAAGTTATATTATTCTGTTGGGGGGGGGGGTTCACTCACTCAGCGGGGACAGTGACAAAAGAGCTAACGTGGTGAGTAGTGAAGCTTACTGGACTATTTTTATAGGGGCCATGACTGTCTTTTAGTATATGCACTCACACACGTACACTTAGCCCTCCACCTCCGGTCTTTGACAGATATAGGCAACCACGCACCAAGGAACAGGCCTAGACACACATACACACATACACCTACACACACTTTTCATCCACTCACTCTGCTCCTTAGAGAGTGACAGATTGCCCTCCTTGCTGAGAGCGTTTGATGTCGAAGGTCCATGGGAACACACTCGCATGCACACACACACACACACACACACACACACACACACACACACACACACACAATTATGTGTTTGCAGGAGAGAGTCGAAATGTCACGCTCCACCCCGATATTTTATGTCTGTTGTGTGTGTGTAGGAGTGCGCGCTCGCGCGCGTGTGTGTGTGTGGGAGTAACACAGGGTTTTCTGAGTGCGCTAGAGGAGCTATTCCTGGAATATGAAGGCAGGGAATACAGTTATACGAAATTAATAAATAAAAGCCAGCTAAATCTAATTGATTGCTCTCGCGGCTCGCATAGCTCTGCACCCCTTACAACATTTGTCTTTGGGGAGGAGCGTGCGCGATAAGGGGACCGCACATGCACGGCCCCCGGCTGTAGGTCAGAACGTGACTGAAAGCGGCGGCGTCTTCTGTTTAACCTCTGGCACCTCTGCGGCGGCACAGCCCTGCCGGAAGGTCCACGGCGGGGTCCTGATCTCCTTCTGTCAGTCCACGCATCCCTCTGTCCAATCGGATTTCTCGTATTTTTTGTTGCCTTTCTTTCACACCTTTTCACTTTGACGCCCTCTCGTTGAGTTCCCCCCCCCCCGTTCTCTGCTTATGTGACTACGTGGTCACTTCTCACATTTGCTGTCTCAGCAAACTGACGTCCACGCTGACCTATAAAGAGAGAAGATGCTTGCCTGTTCGTAGGAATTCTACCAAGGCCTTTTCAGCCATGAAGTTGCTGAAATCCATCCTCATTTCCTTGAATTTGGCTTAATGCCGTTTAAACTTCTCTCTCGTCTACGATATCCACAAACGCTTTTAACCTTTTGTTGAGTGAACATTTTATTCGTTTTTTAATGTTAACCCTTCTGCAGCCACAAAGCAGCTCGCCCCTGCTTCACTATGAGCCAACGCACTAACTGTTGTGGGCCATTCGGCCTTTCAAATGAAAGGAGGAAACGTAAATGTAAATTTATTTAAATCTTCTTTATGGCAGTGAGGTGAGTCATTGAGCCTCTTTAGCAGCATATTTTCACTCAATATAACTAACCTGCAGTAAACATATGACTTTGACTCCTCTTTGTGCGCACGCCTACGTGCGAGAAGGAAGCAGTCGGGCGTGACTGCTTCCTTCTCCGCACGTAGGCGTGCAGCCAACGAGGAGTCAAAGTCGTATGTTTACTTTTACGCTGTATGTTTCTATGTGTGTCTTTCTATGGATGTCTACTTTTCCATCTAATTTACCGTTATTTACCTTTCTTCTCTCCTGCGTGCATATATGTGTTTGTTGTCCTCCATGCGTTCCGTGTGTGTGTGTGTGTGTGTGTGTGTGTGTGTGTGTGTGTGTGTGTGTGTGTGTGTGTGTGTGTGTGTGTGTGTGTGTGTGTGTGTGTGTGTGTGTGCGCACTTCTGTCTATCAGTATGCACACCGACTGAGCAACCACCAACAGCTTAGCAGGCTGTTGCTAGGTGATGCCATTTAAAAAAAAAAAAAAAAAAAAAAAAAAAAAAAAGCAGCCCACCCCCTGCATGTCGGAGACACGCTCACTGTTATTGTCACTGTGTGCTATAACCATTAGCAGCAGAGTGGTGGGCGGCCTGATAGGATTGTTTACATTCTTCTCCTAATTTGACGTTAGAGATTTTAACAATTAATCAATTCATTGCTCATAAGAATTTAATCGATTAAGGTTTTGTCTTATCGATCAGAACCGAACAAGCTGCAGTTGTTGTTATTGTATCAACGGGCGCCCGGAGCGGGGGAGAGGCACGGCGGCAAAACAAAACAAGCGATATGTTGCTATGGTGATGACTCCAATACAATATATTAAACTAAATTATTTTGTGCCTGTTTATATATAAGAATTTTAGTAATGTTTGGTAATTTTATTAGCCTCTCATTGTCCATATCTGCTCCAGACGTCATCTGCTACGTAACATCCGACTCATTCTGTCGCAGAGGACCGCAAAAAATGTATAAAGTTAACTCTATATTAATTAATCATCCATATTATTATTATTTACTCTGTTATATTCCTGTATGAGCTCAGCGGATCTTACCTCAAAGTTCTCCATTTTGAAACAAAATGAAATGAAATTAAATTAAATGAGAAGAAACGCGAAGAAACACATCTCCACTGAGGTCCCCACGCGCCATGGCACCACCCGCTGGTGACATCATAAGCTTTAATGTTATCAATTAATCAACCATTGTCAAGGTTAACAGGCATCGATTAAGGAAATTCCTTTAAATTTGTCTCCTTAATTGATGTAGTTCAACCCTGTTTCCGGTATTTGTTTAGATTCATATTTTTGTTGATAAGTGTATTGCTTGCCCACACTATTGAGCTGCAATTCATCTTGCAAACTACAAGTGATATCTTTCTTGTTAGTAATTAGTTTTAGCTGGTGAAATCCAACCATCCACATTCAGGAATCATTTTCTCTCAAAAAATATTTCGTTTTTCACATTATATTTGTGTTCTTGAGGCGTCAAAGCAAAAGTTGTTTCTTTTCAAGTCACTTACACTCACTTACACTCACTTACACTCCATTCTACACTCTCCATATTAATAACTTAAGCCAATCGGTTTTCACATTAGCCCAGGCTCCCACAAAGCCAGTGTGGTCTCCCACTTCGGTGTGCTGTTTCCCTCACACCTTAAAATAGGAATCATATTACAAGTGTATCAGTGATATAGACTTGAGCCAGCAAAGTTGACACGTTCGCACATCCCATTAATTTAAAAAGGCTAACTGGTCCGGGCCCTTTGCGGTGGATTTTGACCTGCAGTATTTTTGTTTTCTGGCAGAAAACAAAATTACTGCAGGTCAAAATCCACCGCAAAGGGCCCGGACCAGTTTGCCCAATATCTTTATCTCCCTGGAAACATTGCATGCTGGATTAACAAAGCTAATTTGATCAATAGAATAGATGGGAGAAATACTTGAAAGAGTCTTCTGATTTAGAAGTCGATCAGTTGTCTCAGCAGACATTTTGCTGCAGTGTGCTGTCTGTTCCAATGAATATCACGGTTGATTTCCATTGTCTTCCACAGAGTCCGTATGCAGAATTTGAAAGGGCTCATGGGACACGGGTATTTCTTGTCTTTGTTAAAATTATAATGTATAAAAGATAGAGGCACACAAACACACACAGCCAAAACCTTCTTTTTTGAGTTTATATTTTCCTTTTCTTTTCTTTGTTTTCTGTTTTAGCATTTTCTCCCCTCATTTGCGTCAGTTTTCTCCACCCAACATTGGACCCGCCACAGGCAAATACTCCATCCTGAATCCTCACTGGGGAAAACGAAAAGATCAAGAGTGTGTGTGTGTGTGTGTGTGTGTGTGTGTGTGTGTGTGTGTGTGTGTGTGTGTGTGTGTGTGTGTGTGTGTGTGTGTGTGTGTGTGTGTGTGTGTGTGTGTGTGTGTGTGTGTGCGTGCGTGCGTGTGTGGGTCGGGGGGTTTGATGAAGTGACAGACAGCAGAGTGACAGTGCAGAGGAATGACTAAAGCATCGCACACACGCTCTGGTTGTGTGTGTTGCGGAGATGAGCAAACTGGCGAGCGGTAAAAAAAAACAAAAACATTTCCTCCGGGTCCTGACAACACGTAGTTGTGTGTGTGCACGTGAAGGGCCATGTGTGCACAGGCACATGGATTGAGGAAAGTGGGGAATCCCACATCCATCTGGCCCCAGAGCTTTGTAAGAACACAACTGGGAATATATTATGGTGATTTTCAACTAAAGTCCACTGCAAATAACTGTGAATAACTTGTTATATGCATATCAGCCCCTAAAACAGCTCTGTGTCTTGCAGTGAATAAAAGTGAGATTAAGTAGCTCTAAGTGGGAGAGTTGGGTGTCGAAGACCAGGAGAAGGAAGCGAGAGAGTGAGTTAGGGAGGTGCACAGGTAAGTAAGACCTCTCAGGGACATCGGGGGTGGAGGGATGGATGGGCTGACAGAAGCTGGTGCAGAGAGGAGGAGGGCGGGTTGGGAGTTGGCTCAGAGGGAGCAGTGCAGAGTCAGGGGTGGAGGCACCAGGGGGCCAGGATGGAGGTGAAAGATTCGTCAGCGAGATCAGTCGGTCAGGCCCCCCTGTCGACCACCCTTGCTCCTCTGGACGCCAATTAGAGGGGAGGAGAGCCAACAGTGGAGGACTGAGCCTACAAACAAACACACACACAAATATAGGCACACATACATACATACATACATACATACATACTGTATATACTGTACATGCATTCATACATATGGATTCCTTTAGTCACACACATAAATACATACTAACACTTGCTGTGCATAAAGTACACCCCTGAACAAGTAAAGATGCAGCATGAACACAAATGCCACTATGTACTGTATATCTTACCTAAAACATCGAAGGGCATACACAGGTAGACAAATCATAACATTATAGCCCATGTTTGCATTCTGGGATGTTAACCGCCACAAAATGTCATGCCAGGGGTTGCATTCAGCAAATCTGATTTTGCAGAATTTATAAGCCAATCAAAAAGTACAACATTTGTTTTCAACCAATTACATTTAATGTTTTAGGCAAAATGTTTCAATGTTTAATTTAATTCATTAGCATGCTTCACATACAACACAGAATATTTGTTCCATTGCATCTAGGGCAGAGTTAGTCTGCATGTGGAGTTGACCTTGTCAACCTGCAATGCAACTCTTTATTCATTCTTAAATTATCTAGAACTGCTGCAATAACTCTGTCCTGTGCACAACCTGTAGGATGGCAAGGGCACAGTTTTTTGTTGGACAGAACCACCACCACACCCCCTCTTTGGAGAACCATTGACCATGTTTGGGTCTATAAACAACAAATTATCATTTCTACTCCAAGAGGGGGAGAATCACCACGGGTGAGAAACAACTATAGAAACAAACCAAACATATACATGGAAAAACATAAACATAGTATCAACAAAACAGAGGTCATTCATTATCCAGGAAAACTGGAACAGCGATTGGTCACCACGTGACCAATCGCTGTTCCAGTTCGCTGTTCCGTAGTTATGGCAGTAAATGAGGGAGAAAAGGAGAGGAATGCAACCAGGAGGGTGTTGGAGGTGTGGTGAAAGCGGATGCTGGTGTGTGTGTGTGTGTGTGTGTGTGTGTGTGTGTGCGTGTGCGTGCGTGCGTGCGCGCGTGTGCGATGTGTGTGCGTGTGATGCGTCCAACGCTGAGTGTACAGGACTTGTCCCAATTGGTTCTGGTGTACGAGATCGGTATATCATAGCGCCTCCAAGCAGCGTAAAAGGCCCCAAAGCCACCGCTGAGTCCCGCAGCCGTACAGACCCCCCACGGCCACAGGCCCTGAGCACCCCGCCATGCAGCCACAGAAGACCCCCCCAGCCCCTAGAGTAGCCGCAAAATCCCACGCCGGCCCAGAGGAGCATAAACCAGTCCCAGAGAGCGCAAGGAGACCCTTCATCCCTGAGGTGCACACATACAGCCCCACGTGCAGTCACAAGACGCAATGTTCCAACTTTTAAGGTGACAATCCCAGGGGCCTGGACGACAAATTTCTCCTGCCACTTATAAATACTCATAAAGGGAGTGACCCAGCCCAATAATCCAATAAACGGGTATCAGTAACAATGAGATTTATTTATACCTTAAATGGGCTTGTATTTATAGTTTTCATGGAGGTATGACATTTCTTCTGAAGTTTAATCTCAAACGTCCGTGTTCCCCACGCACACAAACACCATTTTTGTGTATCGTGAGTGTGTCGTGTTGTTTAAGTGAAAGTGGAGGACAGATCACCCATTGGTCAGTGAACCCATTCCCCCTTGCCAGAGAGGGAGAGGAAGAAATTGAAAGAGGGAGAGATGAGTAAACGCACTCTTTGCATTGAGATTATACGTGGTGACCTTTTAGTAAATGTTCAGTGCATGTGTAATCACATCCAGAGACCGTTAATCCTGCAGCCTGTCCACCCCCCACCCCATCACCATACACACACAAACACACACAAACACACACACACATACAGTATACAGTACACCATCAACTGTTAACCATCAGCACGTCTGTTGAGGAAATTGCCATCTGATCCGACACCATTTTCAATCTCTGTGCCAGAAACCGTGTGTGTGAGATGGGGGGTTAAGATGCACTGTATGTTGAACAAGATTTTAAGTGCTGCTGCCTGTTATATTGACAGATAACTCTTATCGCGGGTTTTCCCACTAAAAAAGCATTGGTTGATAATTTTTGACTCCTGTAAAGTCCTCTAATGCAGTGGTTCTCAGCATAGCCTTTGGTTGGTATCCCAGAAATTACATTTTATCAAATGTGATCTTTGGCCTAATGTGTATCACAATGAGGGTCCTTGATATGAAAAAGGGTGAGAATCACAGCTAAAACGCACACAACACAACGCTCTGCGTCCAAAAAGTAGCTATAAAACAGCTTCCTACAAAGCCGAAATGTCGAGCCATCCAAAGTTTCAAACAGTTCTTATGAAAGCTGCACATTTGGCCGAGAATAATAATAATAATACACCTACATCTCTACTAAAAGCCACAGATGTATGATTTGAGAAAGCTTTTTGGCCGTATCGCTATAACGCTCGCCTTGATGGTTAGCAACCCACTTCCTTCCTCGGAGGGGCTGATGAAAGGCCAGTTCAAGTGGCAATGCGACCACTTAAGCGTGCTGGGAGGTGGCTGTTGTACCGTGTAGGCATCTGCCGTCGTGCAGTCTTCCACTTTGACGCAGAATAAGTAATAGACGCCTGAGACTTTCTGGCATCCCCGCCGTGCCTTTCCCCAGCAGCTTGCGTGCGCTCACCCTTTGTGCACAGGCTCATTGTGTATTCCTTGCCATTGTGTCATCTGTTTTTTTGCAAACATTAGGTGGTGTGTTTTCTTTTATATCTGTTTTCCTTCTTTTTTTTTCTTTCTCTTTGTTCGTCAAAGGTGGGTAATAGAGTATCATCTGGGAGAGGTATGACATGGAAGGTGCAGCTCTCTCTCTCTCTCTCTCTCTCTTTTACCTAATCCCGTGTGTCACTCCAGCCCGAAAAAAAAACACAATCATACGTACAGACGTGCACACCGTCTTCCCAGGCTTCATCAGTAGTGACAGGTTTCCAATCATCCTCGTAGCTGGCAGTCTGCACTTATGAAAGCCCTCCCCTCCAACCAAACCCATACACCCCAAGACATCCATGAGCAGAGAGGCAGAAACAAAGGGAGAAGAAAGAAAGAGAGAAGGATGGGTTGGCGGGGGGGGGGGGGGGGAGCTATCACGGCTATTCTATTTTTAGAGCACTGTGGGTTTTTTTCAGGTTGCCACTCCCAGGAAGATCTGAGAACAGGTAGAGAGCGAGATGCCTCTAAAGACAGATGGAGAGACCACGGAGCGCCCCACCTCCCTGGAGAATCACAACCGACAAGAGAAGGACCTCGGGGACGGAGAGATAGACAGGGAGAGACGTGGGGGTGGGGGGGGGGGCGAGACAGAAAGATATGGGGAGAGAGACAGTAAGAGGAAGAGACAGGAAGACAGGGAGGGAGGGAAAGATAGGTACAGTGGGAGATGGATTTAGAGAGAGAGAGAGAAAGAGATGGAGGGAGAGGGGGGGGAGGATACAGAGAGAGACGGGAAGCGACAGCGGGAGAGTGCAAATTAAGTTCTAGAAATACTATGTCCTTTACCATTATTGGAATTTGAAAATCTGGTGTTCAGCTCGTGGCTACCCTTTATCTCTCACACACGCACACACACACACACACACACACACACACACACAGCAGTGTATTGCAGAAAGCAGACCATTGCACATTTCACATTCGTGTGGCATGACAAAATTTGAACACAGCTCATAATAACACCTCCCCCCCTCCCCATCGCTCCCTTTTGTCTATGTGCCTTCACAAATTTAAACAAATTAAGCTTAAATTGTATTTTTTTCTGGAATTGCCTTGAGAATTGTTTCAGTTTAGTAAAATGTTTGCAACTTGATTTCACCTTGTTTTGCCAAGCTCATCAGCCTATTGCCTGTAATGTAGGGCAGGATGTGTGTCTCCATGCATGTGCACGTTGCGTTTTCACCGGGATGTGTGTTGGTAATGGGGGTTTAATTAGCAGCAGGGTGAGCGCGGCAGCACTAGAGAGCAGTGTCCTCTGGGTGTTGTATTGCTGGAGGTGCTCCAGGCACCAGCCTCGGGCAACTGTCATTATCTAGGAAAGAAAAACACCACACGAGGTCCCAACTTTAAAGAGAAAATCCAAACTAAAACGAAAGTGGTTATGCAGGTACTGTTGTAAGTTTTGCCAGGGTCGTATTCCTTATACTTGGTTTGCAAAACCCTTTTCTAAAGGCGTGATTTAGTATTTTTGTTGACCAGGACTCTTAACTGTTCAACACTCAGCCACTCCATTACATTACATTTAGTCATTTAGCAGACGCTTTTATCCAAAGCGACTTACAATTATTCAAACACCGACGGACGCAGCCATCAGGAGCAATGAGGGGTTAAGTGTCTTGCTCAAGGACACTACAGCATGCTAGCAGGAGGAGCCTGGGATCGAACCAGCAACCTTTAGATCACTAGACCACCAGCTCTACCGCCTGAGCTACCGCCCCCCGATGTTAGTTTATTCCTTCTGCATTGTCTCTACTAGGGATGCACCGATTTATCGGCCGATACCAATGTGCGGCCGATAAATTGGCACATCCCTATTCGCCTTGTTGACTGCCATCCACACATCGCCAAATAAGATGATATTCACCGATGGCAGCGGCCGGGGTTTATCTGTTATGTCGCATCAATTTTGCGCTGCTAAATGTTGTGTTGGCAGGTCCGGCTCTTTCTATTGGCAACATAGGCAGCCGCCTAGGGCGCCGTCCCGAGTTGGTATTTTTGCATTAGTGATATTTAAATACTGCTGTTACAGTGGAACCAGAACACTGCACATGCTTTGCGGCGTTACGCACGTGTGCGCCGCTGTGCACGGCTGCATTTTAATGCCTTTCCTTTGTCCTCCGTGATGTGAAAACATGGTAAACAACAATTGACCATTGTTAACAATGAGGGGACGAACAGGACTGTTGAGATACTTATTGTCTGTGTGGTGAGCATGTGGGTGTAAGAGAGCGACAGAGACACAGGCTTAGTGTTACCAGAGGGCTCAGTGTTGTCACTGCTCTTGTCTGTCTTGACTTATGTTTCTTCGCTTCTGAAGATTCAAATTCTGTAAAGTGTCAGATAAAACACATACTACAAATAATTTTTGGGTTACTGTTATAAAGCTTTTAAACATTATTTAATGTCACGTCTTAATCATAAGCTGACGCAAAAAAGCATAGTATCTTAATTTCTAAAAATATAAGCTGACTAGATATGGCAACCTTATTTTCTGTTTCGGCAACCAAAAGCTGATTTCCAGCCTGGCAACCGCTTTCAAAAGTTAGTGATGTCCCTGGCTTTGTAAGTACTGAACCATTATTCTGGTTGAGCAGGTAGTTGTATAGCAGGCTAAAAAGGCTTTTCAAACTGTTGTTTTTCACAAAAATAATCTTTGTCATGTAAAAGAAGGTTATATTAAAGGTTGTCTCATACATTTGTATGAAACGCAAAGAGAGACTTTACAACAGTTCAGTTATTTTTCATGATGGAAAAATAATGGAGTTATTAACGTTAATGTTGGCTGTCACCTTAGTCACTATAAATGTTTGTATATAATATCTATGTGTTGATACTTCCTTTGCAAACACTATATAAAGTAAATGTCCAGCTGAGAAAACGACTCGCTGTTGTACCGGAGACGACACGGATGCAAAATATAGACACATGCACTGTGATGGCTGCCAGGTGGTGAAGGTCCAACGGTCAGATCTGTCGTCAGATTCAGTGTCAAGGCGGCTCAAGTCAGCGACGTGCTGAAAGGAGGCTTCAACATCAGAGTTGAACAGGTTTTCATTCCAACCGATCACTACACGTACCGATTTTGTCAATTAGATTCTATATCTCTGCGCGCTAATCCATGAAATCAGCTGTTTTAGTGACTTGTTGCAGTCAAAGCCTGTATAGTCCCTGTATTTGATTTTGATTGATTTTGGGATTTAGCTGGAATACGTACAATTTATTTTGAATCCCGCTCCCTCGCCTCATCAGCAGATGAAAGCAGCTGTCAGGTCGAGGTCACAACCGTGGGAACTTCGGTCGCAATTGTTGGACCTTCGCTCGAGGGGGAATTTCTTTTCTCTGCGGGAATCTTTAGAGCGACAGAAGGCCCCGTGTGCTTTTCTCCGAGCTGTTTGCGCCGACCCACACAAAACAAGGTCACGGTGTAGGATCTGAAGAATGCAAATGCTCCTCTGAAAGTACACGGCGTCCCCCGCTGGCCCCGGATCAGTTCACACCGGGACCTTCACCGCTGTGACTCCCCTGCCGCGTCCCTGATTACCTTCCGACCGGATAAGTAACACATGTAATAGTCAAGGTGGACTGCACCAAAGAATAACATTGGATTTCCTCCCCCTTTCTTTTCTCTCTCTCTCCCTCCCTCCCTGTCTTCCCCCCTGCTGACCACCCCCCGCCCGCCCCCGCCACTGCAGCGGTCAACAGGCTTTCCTATTGGAGAACGTACCATGCAACAACGCCACTTGCCAAAGCGTGGGCAGGATGTTCCGCATCCACTGGGACCAATCGGATCTGGGCGCCATCCCGCAGGCGGCCGTGGCCACTTTCTATGACATCTACGAGGATGTAAGTGGTTTGTTTGCCGTGTTTGGTTTGGATGGAATCAGCCTCTCGCAGCTCGCTGTTCCCGTCTTTGTTCCCGGCGTTCGGAGAATCTTCATCTCTGCCGCATTGTTCTACGTTCTATTGTTCTGCCCCTCCCTTTGCATTTACAGTAAAAAAAAATATTTTAGTGCGTGAAATGGCTGTCACCCACTCGCTGGTAGTCTTCTCTTTCTTTTTTCTTTTTTGCTATCTTTCATATCACACTGCTATATATGTTTTTCTATTCCTGTCTCTTCCTCTCTCTGTCACTCCACGGGGGGTGGGGGGGTGGGGGGGCAGCAGTGGTATCAGATCACCCTCTAGCACCAGCCTCTGATGGGTAATGGAGTATCAGAGTTACTCGAAAATGAGAAGTACACATAAAAATATGAATTTATTATAACAAAATGACAATTTCTCTTTGTTGAATGTAATTTGCCAATTTTTACCTGGTATGCAGAGATTTTTCACAAAACCTTTCCTGCAGGCCAGGTTCTTCTTCTTTCAATCCCTGCACATCAGATATCATATCGTAGAGCTCTGGGCAGCAATACTATTTACTTGACTTACATTCTGTACAAATTTGTGCAAATTACTTTGAATACATATGGACTCAGAAAGCATTAAATTAGACTTTCTGATCGCTGCAGACAGCCGATGCACAGTCTGTTCGACTTTGACTGCCAAATTTAGTTATTGTACAAAGGCATCTGCTAAATTATGCAATGTAATGTTAATACACAATGTCCAATTAGGCGTGTCCTTATTCTCTATTTGGAGAAAAATGGAGGGTGAGGCAAAAAGTGAACGCGGGCAGCAGGTGACCTTTAGAGCAGGAGCGAGAGCGTTTCCTTCTGAAGGCGGTGCACACCCTCCTGGCTGGGGACGGCTCTTCACCTCTGCTTATGTCAGGCTGCATTTCTCTCGCTCTTTCACCCCTCACTCCTTCTCTCTCGCTCTCTCTCTCTCTCCATCCCCCTCTCTGCCCCGAGTGTCTCTTTCTGTTTCGGTCATTACTTTTTCCTCTTTCTCTCACTCTATCTCTCTCTCGCTGTCTCTCTGTTTTGATCTATCTGCCTTCCTCTCTCTCTCTCTCTCGCTCTCTCGTCCTTCCCCAATTTATGCAGCCAGGGACTTAAGGTGGGCCAGACCTTCACTCCAGGCCATGATCAGGGAAGGATGCAAACCTGAGTGCACTATAGGGATGCTAATTTTGAATTATTTCTTTTTTGACCGATAGCCGACTCTGGTTTACCGATCATTAACCGTTATCTGACAATATTAAAATATAAGGGCACTAGTCAGCACTGTCCCCACTTTTTGTTGGGCTTCGCAAATTATAATTATAACTAAGGTGAATCATTAATATATTTTTATATGCGAACACAGCCCTCCGTGCGCCCCGCTTCAATATCATTCAATTGGACAGCTGGAGAGCCATTGGAGCCGTTCCTCCAAATGAAACAACTGAAGACAGGGTGTTTTGATTGTTCTGAGTTGTTTTATTTGGAGGAATGTGGACGGTTCTTCCGTGCGTCCCTGCAGCCCCCCTCCCCCGTCGTCAAGTATTGCATTAAACAGCTAAATCTGATTAGACTGACAAAATTCCGAGCCAGGTACAGCCCTAGAAACAATGAATAATAATCGGACACACACAAAATAAACCCCCCTCATTTAATGGACTGTTCCTCCCAGTGACGAGCAGAACAAAAAGTTTTGTTTTTCCAGATGCCCTTGAGCATAGGATGGGAGAGAGTCAATGATGAGAACAGTGATTATTGTGTAGATATTTCATATCACTCCTGTAGCTTTCACCCGCAAAAAAATGAAATGCAAAAAAATATGCATACACATTTTATTTTATTTGCGGTGATGACGGTAATGGTTCGACCGCGCGGCGACGTCACGTGACCGCGGTGTTGCGGTAATCATCACAGCCCTTTTTACATGTGTCGCCTCCATGAGTTTTATTTAAGGAATAGATTGTTTATCCTGCATTTTACCTTTTTTTTTTTTTTTTAGATCATATTTTTTTAACTGTTTTACTGATAGTATTAATCAGTCAAAATTCTTATTGCTGGTTAACAGTTAAATAGTTCATTTTTAGTATCCCCAGCGCACAACACAATATTCTGGCCTCTTATGACCCACCCCCATGCTGTGTGTGTGTCTGTGTGTCTGTGTGTCTGTGTGTCTGTGTGTCTGTGTGTGTGTGTGTGAGTGTGTGTGTGTGTCGCTGAGTAGGAAGGCGGTAATTTGCAATTTGCATTAATTTTCTTTCACATTTTGGCGTGTGTGTGTATGTGTTTTCTTTTGTAAGGTGAGCCTCAGCGTGGGTATGAACGCTTTCCACCAGCTGACAACATGGAGCCGTTAAAGACAGCTCTGTTACCACACAAGCACTTCCACACGTCCACGAGATATACACGAACTGTGTGTGTGTGTGTGTGTGTGTGTGTGTGTGTGTGTGTGTGTGTGTGTGTGTGTGTGTGTGTGTGTGTGTGTGTGATAGTCTATCTGGTGCCTTCAGGGCACATGCTTTGTCAATATTCTTCGTTTTTTATTTTCTTTGCCACGGACACACGCACGCGCTGCCACCCCCAGACGCACTATAGTGGTTACATAATCAATGCGTTTTGTTTTTTCACTGTTATTTTTTGCTGCGAATGTGGCCTGCCTCCTAATTTCTAATTTCGAACACTCTCTCTCTCTCTCTCTCTTTCTCTCTCTCTCTCTCTCTCTCTCTCACTCTCACTCTCTCTCTCTCTCTCTCTCTCTCTCTCTCTCTCTCTCACTCTCTTGTCATGAAGAAATGTAGATAGGCAAGTGAGGGAGATTTAGAGAAAATCAGTGGGAGAGGGAGGGAGTGAGAGAGAGAGAGGGAGAGATAATGAGGGGAAGAGAATGTGACAGAACAATATAGATGCAGTACGATAATGTTGGATCAGTCCTCTATTCTATTAGAGGCATGAAATGTACATCAGAAGTCTCTCTCTCTCTCTTTATCTGTCTTCCTCTCTCATTCACACAGACACACAGCATGCACACGCACACACTGCGGCGTGGCGGTTCCTTATCTGTGCGACTGTCTCATTTGCAGGGCATATTAGACATGCTGGTTCTGAGCCAGGCGGAGGGAAAAAGCAACTTGATCATCCACGCTTTGAAGAACAACTTTGAAGCAGATGCCTACTTTGTTAAAGTGATCGGTAAGTGACTGATTTCCCCAAAATGGCTGCGTTCACCCCCACCCACCCACGCATAGACACACACAGACACGCGCACACATTTTTTTCCCCATGTGCCAAAACGCTTCCATTTAGTCACCATGGGGGTGGGGGGGTGCAGCATCATGGGGAGAGGATGCAGCTTCTTCCCTTTATTTGCGGTTTATATTCTGCTACTCCCTTTGAAACCCCTTCTATCTCTCTCAGGCTGGTCATTAAAAAGTTGCAGAAAACTGTTGAATAAACTTGGCAAAAATTGAAGGTCGTAGCTCGCGCTCACTGGCTCCAGACCCCTGCAACCCTGACCAGGGACCAACCCCAAAAAAATGGATGGATAAAATAAGTTCTTCAACGGAATTACTTTTACTGGCATACCTGGCCTACTATTATTAGTCTCAGTTGGAACGTCCAAAACCGTAATATGCAGTATATGAGAAGTACCAAGATGTCATATTACGTCCAGTGAAAAATTGTCGTATGCAAATACCGCACACTACGATGGCAAGTGTATCCCACAGTGCATTGTGAGGGCGAGACGCCGTTGAAAGCTCCTGTGCAGTGTTGTCATCAACCCCCAACGCGCTGAAAGGAACTAGGTTGTCCGTAGTATATGACGGTGTAGTGTATCCTGAAAGAAGTCGCTCTTTTTACCCACGTGATAAAGTACGCGGGACTACGGCGCTATCATTTCGTAGTCAACTACCGCCTAGAGATTTACGGATGTCATTTGGTTTTATCTGGTAAATACTCATCCCCCGAATGCTGTGTAGTCCTAAGTGCTGCCGCAGGAGTCCTTCCCACTTATTGTAATGCCTTCTCCACAAAGCTGTAATTCAGCCCCAGAGCTTTTCCATAAAGAACCTGCACGCTTATCAGAGTGCTACGCCACATTCTCCACCTTCCAATTCATCAGCGTTTCATAAACAATTTAAATAAAATGGACAAATGGACGTGGGTGACTCGTGTTTTAAGTCCTCAAGTGGTAAATTGTGATATTGTAAGAAGATTACCCCCATTACATTCACAGATGTGAATAGGTTGAGTAATGTATTTTAATTGCACTCAGTTACAGTAATGGGCTTCGCAATGAAAGGACAACCGAAAAAACTGCATTGTAGCGTGAATTAAAATGAAAAACAAGGAGATAATGACTCCTTCCGAAAAACAAGCTTTTTTCCCAAAATAGCTCATTGCTAAATAAGAACGAGTTTGGATGACTTTTCAGTGCTCTTCTTTGAAGAAATTAGGGTTCTCAAAGGTATTTACTGATGTTTTGAGCACGTTAGCACGAATGCAGCCGCCCTGGCTTTGGTTTTTAGATTTACTGTGCGTTAGTGACGCAGGCAAACTGAAGGAACACCAAACAGCATCTGACAAACAACCGGGGATATTTTTCAATTTCAGTTCCAGATCCTTGAAAACGGTGCCTGTGCTCTGCTCCGTATCTCTGTACGCTGTTTTCATCAGTGCTGTTTTATTTTAAGTAAATAAAAAACAAAACGAAATGCAGTCCTGCCGATGTCAAGCTGCGGGTTGCAGCATTAGCATCTAGTGCCATTTGAGAGAAAAAAAACAACTAATAATATAGTTCTGAGCTTAAAGCTGTCAAGCGGCTCTGCTCATTAGCTGGAGAGGAAAACAAACATGGCGGCTCTGCGTGCGTGGAAAGGCTGGAGCTGTAAATGCTCTTCTGCCGACAACATGAACAACAAGCAACGAGAAACACAGACATGACATCAACATCTCCTTGGACTCTGACACTCTCATTAGGAAGCGCGTTCTCAAACGGCTGGATGCCGTCCTGCCCTGGAACGGCAAGCCAGAACCACGACAAGCATTCATCCAACCGTCTTTATTTCAAAATGAACCCAAGAAAAACACCAACTCTGGACTTAATGTACTTGCGTTTCTTTCCTACATATTATTATTTATCTTTTTTATATATATAAAGGTACAAATGAAGGTCACACCCAATTTGGTGTTTAACAAAAAATAACAAAAACAGAGCAGCCCTCAGACTTTGTTTTTGTCCCAAAATGGGTCGCAGGGGCGGAGAAGCGGGTTCGTACTCGTTAGTAGCTTTGTGTTGTCGCAGTACAGTAATGAAAGAAAGTGGATACCTCAATCATTTAAAATGGGTCAGGATCCTGCGCAGGATGATTTATCCTCTGGTAGGACTGAGGTACAACAGCAGTACAACCTGCTCAAAGGTGCACCTCTGGCAACAACATCTGGAAAGTGGCAACCTTGACATGTTCTCGCTCACCCAGAAATGGCAAGATGCCAAGGCTGCTGCATTGTGTGAGACAATAGGAAATCACCTGAAAACTCTTGAGGAGAAGTTGTTGTTTTATTTCCCCTCAGCCTCCACTGAGGGGAAATAACAGACCGGACACAGGGAGCTCAGCAGCAGTTTTTGGAAAGGACATGACTTGACCAAGGATTAAAGCTAAACTTTGCTGATCTACCTTTGGACAGTTTTTGGTTGACTGCTGTCAAGGACTTCCCCACGCTGGCAAACAGAGCTATTTCAACATTGCTCCCATTTTCCACAACATATCTATGTGAGCTGAGCTTTTCAAGCATGACTGCCATAAAAAAAATAAAAAAAAAACAGAGAGGGACTGAGAGCTGTTAAGGCAGAGCTCCGTGTGTGCCTTTCTCCAATTCCTGCCAGGATATCAGCTCTGTGTACGTCCAAACAGGCCCAGGTTTCACACTGAATGAGTATAAATACATTTAAAAACTAAACTGTGGTGACATGTATTGTATTAGGCTGCAATGTGTCATTTTTTGGATTGTGGTGTGCTGTGATTTTATATCAATGAACACAGTTAGCAAAGATGTTATATTATTTGCTTAATTCATGAGAGAGAGCTTCCCAAATTGCTTTGGGGTGTGTGTGTGTGTGTGTGTGTGTGTGTGTGTGTGTGTGTGTGTGTGTGTGTGTGTGTGTGTGTGTGTGTGTGTGTGTGTGTGTCTGTGTCTGTGTCTGTGTCTGTGTGTGTGTGTTAGTGTGTGTGTGTGTGTCATAAGTCTTCCTGTGGTGTAACACTTGTTAGGTTTGCGTCTTCCCTCAACACTTGCGTCCCACGTCTGGTCATCCGACGCTGCAAATCAGGGATACAGGAACGACACAGGAATGCGCCACCGTCCCCATTCCCGCCGTTTCCTCCTCCTGTCAGGACTAACCATGTGCATTCCTTATCCCTTTGACTTCACTTATTGCACTTTTCTGGTTGTGAATATTTCATGCTTCTTCGGTTGTGCATTTTCCTCATGTAACTGCTGACTAGTCAGCCAAATAATATTAAAGCCCAGTCAACAATTTAAAGCTCCATTTTCTAGTGTTGTCGACTCATTTTCCATAAACCAATGGGCACCTGCCACACAGTCCTATAGTCTGTCTTTTCAGTAGTGCTGTGGTGCAACAACGGCTACGATCTTGGGGCCCTCAGGGGCCATTCAAGGGCTTCCGGAGAGTCCCCAGCAATGGGAATAGTAGTTTAGCTTCACCATTATTGCAGTTGAATGGCATAAAAGACACCATCAGAGAATGTACAACAGTACAATAAGGATTATTTTGTTCAAAGTTGTACTGTTATCTTCCTCACTATAGCATAGAAAGGCATGGAAGTTAGGACTAAATCATATCTAACAATAACAACCTTCTCAGATCAGGGTCCCGGAGATTTGAAATTGAGGGTCCTTAATGTGGAAAAAGGTGCAATGGAATTCACAGCGGATATTGCCTTATACGGCTGACATGGAGTTTAGACGGAGACTATGTGATGTGAAGATGGAGAGAGAGGGGCTTGAGACGTGCCTCCCCCGGCACACTGATCCAATCCCTCATCGCGGGGAAAGGAAGAATGCCTTTTCCGCAGAATGATTTTCCCGCAGCCTCCTCCCAAGCATTATTGAACACCTCCAGCTGAGGAATTGACTTCATGCCCGGTCTGTGGACGTTTTTTGGGGAGTGTGTAGAAGTGTAGGCGCACGCACAAGCCTCGACTGCATGTGGTGTTTGTTAGAAGGTCCCACGTTGCAGGCGCTGGTGCGTGGGCGCGTGTGTGCGTGTGGATCGATTTCCGTCAGAGTTTCCTGAAGACGACTGCTGGAAAGCCTGACCCCCTGCCCCCCTGCCCCCCGCTGCTCACACCATTCACACCGCGCTGACCTGCGCCCGCAGTAGTCTGACGCCACTAACCCCCTCATACAATACTTCACTGAGCACTTCCCATCCGTGCCACCCTTCTTGCTGTTGCTATGGGAGCATTTATTATTTAGGATTAAGCAGGAGGCTTGTGAATACTTCCTGCAGTGGAGGACTTGGCAGCCGGTGTTCTATAGCATGGAAGCCTCTTTTACACCAAATGGTAAAAGCAAATTAGCTCTGTGCTTGATTCTGTACATCACGGCCACACACATGGCTGGGTAGGTGTTGCTCCATATTTAACCCAAGATACATGAAACAGTTCAGGGCTAAGCTGTGCTTTGTTTTTTGTTTCCTTCAGAAATTCTAGTGACGTGCCAAAGAGCTGGAAAGGGTTTTGATTGCTTTAGGGTTGAGGTGGACTTCATTCTAGGATGTACAATGACCCCGAGGTACGAGGTGCAATGTGTTGACTGAAAACAGAATTGATCCTTAGATATCTGCTTCAGACTTCTGGTAGCATGTCGGGTACCTGGGTATAAAAAGGCAGTGCAGTAGTGTATACAGTATACCATGAACTGGGGTTAGAGGTGTCGTGTACTGTATGGCAGATATCTTCTGAGCTCCGTAGAAATTGTGAAGGCAGAAGTTGTATAGTATGTAGGCGAGCTACTCTCTCAATGTAAAGATTTCTTGTTAACCCCAGAAAGGTCAAGAATATACACCGCTGGGATTTATGAAGGGGGAAAAAAAACCCTCATTCAAGAAAAAAAAATGAAAGTTTTGACTATTTTATTCCACACTAAATGCCAATGGGAGAGCCAAGTGTGGGATCCACAGTGGTACATTCACACGAAATATTTTTCTCCCAACCGGCCACTTTTCAAACATTTTGCCGCCGCTCTTGGAAAAGCTCTGCCTCTGGGTATTTCATTTTCAGCTTCCAAAAGCTAAAAATTATTCAACTTCAGAAAAGCTCCTAATATGATGTCCGTCCGTCCAATCACAACAAATAATGGGCTCTCAATTTACCGCAACAACAAAGTTGTTTCCCACTTCCTGGGAAAATAAGAGTTTCCCCCCTCCAATATGTCATTGTAAACATAACTATATAATTTTATATGATCACAGCTCTGCGCTCCAATCACTTCCTTTCCAATGGTGCCGACCGTGCCCACGGATCGCCAGCAATGGTTCGCCCGCGATCGGTTCGCCAAGACAGTGTGTTATTTATTTAACGTATGTAATGAAACAAGCACCGTGCGTGACGGGGACACCTCTTCACTTCTCAAACCAAAGTTGTGTGTGTGTGTGTGTGTGTGTGTGTGTGTGTGTGTGTGTGTGTGTGTGTGTGTGTGTGTGTGTGTGTGTGTGTGTGTGTGTGTGTGTGTGTGTGTGAAAGCACGCCTCTCTGTTGCAATTTTACATCAATTGAAACACTGGATACAGGATATAAGCTTATAAGCTCTTTATATGTGAATCATGAGCTGAACTCAATTGTATTGATTCTACACACCACTGCCTTGTTTACATGTGAGAAATACATACAATTATTTTCAAATCCCTCCCGATTAGGTTTTCCAACTTTGGCAAAGGTTATTTTCATGCTGACCTCATCAAGCCATGACGTCGACAATAAGAATGCTTAAACATCACAGTGTACGGTAGATGCGTTGTTTCTCATAACATGTTGCTTTCTGGCATAGGAGACAGGATTCCCCTGCGATGGTGTGATATTCAAGTGACCCGTGAATGACAAGTTAGAGGCAACGCTAATTGGGAAGAGCTAATGAGAAGTCTGAGTGACTTCCACTGTTCACATGGAGAACAGTAAGTGCTGGATAACAGACTATTTGCGTCAGAGCGGGATGTGCAAGCTTGCCTGTTTGATGTTATTTTTACACTCTGGTAACTCCTCTACTTAAAGGATATTTTTCAAATTAAAGCTTGTTGAGAGCTTGTTGTTCAAGCTTAATCTCTCTGAGTCAACACAAGCAATTGGCATCAGAATATTTTGAATTGATCCACTATTGAGAAAATAGCATAAGCCAAGCTGCACCACGTAGTACAACGGGGCCACTCACGGTTTACGTCGTTGTCCTCTCCTCAAATAGATGGCGCCCCTTGTCATCATGAAAGGGTCCGTCATGTTTCACTTTTTGAGGTATATATTTTTTTTATTTTGGCACATGAACCTTTGAGTGTTGCTGTTTACCAATGGTGCATTCTGATTGGAAATGTTTCAGAAGGTCAGCAGCAACTGGGTGCAAAGTTAAAACTATTAAAATAACTTTTTGGTGGCTCCACGCAGCCTATGTTTTCATCTGGGAATCATAACAAGATATTGTTAGCGTTGCTGCAGTGTTGGGCATACATACTCTATCCTTGGCAAAGGAATGCTTTGATGCAGGCGCAACCAATTTGACACTGATCATGTGCAGTCTGATTGTGTTGCACAGATTGTATTTGTCCCCAGTTGACGGATGCTTTTTGCCACAAGGTGAAACATCTGGATTTTGCGTTTTTGCATTGGCCTGAGCTGCAGCTAGAGATAGTTTTGCTTGACAGTTCCAGTATGTGTGAAGTTGCCCAATGCACAGAAGAAGCTCTTCAGTTAAACATGATTACGATGTCTCTCACAGCATCCTGCATCGCCTCGACCCCGTCGCCGCTCCAATTGGACCTGACTCAACTCACCTCACAGTCAATTTGCAAAGACGACACACCGGGCCACACGTGTGCCAGGAAGTGGTTTACCGAAATTAAAACGGAGTTGAGCTGGGTTTAATGGTCCCACTCGCAGCTAGTCTGCAAATGTTTAGCCTCGCCAAATTGTGGTGTATTTCCATGTGAGCAGCAACCGTTACACAGGCTGCGTTTGTAATTCAAGACCTTTTAGATGTTTGACTCTGTCTGAGTTTGATGAAGAGCCAGGGTCAGCACATAACTTCAAACAATTCAGCTGATTAACAGCTTGATATTCAATGTTGAGCTTCAACATCTCTCTCTTTCACAATAGTGCTTGGTCTTGGCACTCATCAAATACACACAAAACACACGTCCAAAAGCACCCACACTAAGTGTGTTTACATGAACACTAATACTCTGATTACTGGCAATATGAAGGTGATGGCAATCATTTGAGTGAAGTGTTTACATGTACAGCATTGGTGTGATTACAAAAGGAGCGTTGTCTTGAGTCAAGGGGCTTAACTCTCCGAGCTCTAATGGACATTTTGTATTTGCAGAACACAACTGCGCTCTGACTCGTTTTGTTGGAAATCTGCAGATGCCGATGCATGCTCGTTTTGACGGAGGTGTGGAGTTCCGGGACTTTGGGCAATTTTATGGATAGCCACTTTTAGGAAACACATACGCCATCTCCTCCTGCAAACGACTCACTTCAAACAGGGCTGCGTTTGTATTGTCTAACAATTGATATTCTGGCAGCACAGAATCGCATTAAAAAATAAAAATAAAAAAAAAAGATTTCATACAGCTCTGAGCCTTGCACTGTTTTCGACTCACCCCTTCAAAGGTCACCAGAGCGTAAGCTACTTTGATATTGGTCGAAGCCACAATTTCACGTGTGTAAGTTGGCCAAGGTTGAACCCTACGGATGGAATTTGTGATGACTTTGCTTATTGAGTAATTGCATTGACCACATTGAAATTAATTGAACTCTGAGCAAAACGTCACTGTCAGTCGCAACGATGACAGGAGTCACACCATTTACAGCACTTATATCGTCAGAGTATCGCCTTAAACCGACTGTGTTCACATTACTTATGTGCATGTGGACGTGCTCACTGTTTCCCTTAACCAGCTGTCTGGCTTTTGTCCTGTGATACCGTCTGCCCAATGTCCTTGTGAAAGCCACTTCCACGCATTTGCATTCATTTGACCGTCCTGGACCCAGGACAGCGCAAGTGGATGTGAATTCCTAAATTGTGTAGCCTCTCCTCTTTAAACTGTCAGCAGCGCGGGGACAGAGCGGGCAGATGGGTGGATGATTGTTGCTAAGGAGGAGGGAGGTGGGTGAAGATTTAAGCTCCAAAATTTGAAAGAAAAAGATACAATTATGTGTGTGAGTGTGTGTGTGTGTGTGTGTGTGTGTGTGTGTGTGTGTGTGCATGTGTGACTGAGAGGCTGAACCGCAAGAGTTTCCTACTCACTTATTACTATGCAGATTATCTGCATTCAGAAACATCTGGGAGCTTTGTTTACACACACACACACACACACACACTCACCCTCGCCTCTCCCCTGCTAGTTTCCAGTCTCTCTTGTCTGTTCCCCTCCGTACACCTTGTCTCTCCTTTCTACCTGCCTGTTCCCTGTGCCCCCTCTTCTCTTCTCTTTTCTCTCCTCTCCTCCTCTCTCTCTCTCTCCCGCTGCTCTTGCGTTCCCTCCACCTCCCCAGTGAGCTGGCGGCGGAGGAGGAAGAGGAGGATCTTACAGAATCGTGCGCTTTCTGCATCTTGTCTGCAGCGCCACAGTCGCTAAGAGAGGTGAAGGTGGGCGCTCCCTCATGCATACCAAGCAGCATCGTGCCTCGGCCGCTGTGGCCAAACGAAGTCAAGGCCTGACACTTCAGCCCCGGTCACGCCACCTGCAAATACGCCCGCCGATTATGTGTTTAATTTGTTGAAATTTGGCCCCCAGTGAGGCAAACAACCCCAGTGAGAATGGGTAACGTCCCTCTAATCGATTCTGGCTAATTACTGAGGTGGCCATATTGCACTGAGAATTTCACTCTGTAAGACAAATGGCGGACATTGCTGCCTGCTGCTGAGAGGCTGTGAGAGTTTCTGATGATCTCTGCGGGATTGCAGCCCCACAAAGCCAGTGGGCCAGAACCTTTGTCTTCCATACGCTCACAGACCAAAAGCTGTAGAAGCCGGCTGAGATTGCCTCACTGTGCTATCGCGGCAGCGATTCTCTCAATTCCGGATCAATTTAAATGATTCTGATGCTGATCACTTGGATTGAAAGGAATGATTGGAAAATAAGGCTTACAGTAGGTTAAGGTGAGGCGGGTGGGATTATTGAAAGAAAAGCTCCAGTATTGTTTTACCTAAGCCTTATTTTTCAATCATTACTTTCAACCCCGAGTGATCAGCATCAGAATAATCAAAATTGATCCAGAATTGAGAGAATCGCTGCCGCAGAGCTGCAATATGTAGTACAATGAGGCAATCTCAGCCACGTTCTCTGCCGAGCACGGTCTGAAGCTATTCTCTCAATAGTGGACCATTTTAGAAAATTGTAATGCCAATGCAGGTTGACTCCCAATGATCAAAAAATATGGTTTACATTTAAAAAATACTGGAGATTTCCTTCATGGAACATCAGAAGGAAATAGCTTACATTCAACAAGCTCCTTTATCTTTGCGTTGATCAGGTTAAACAGTGCACAGCGTATAATACATGTATGTTTCTGTCATGCAAAAATGATGCAACAATATGAAATGCCATTCAAGATGGAAACATTTTTTAAATAATATCTTCAAGCTATTTGTTTTTCTTTTTCATGTTACGCAACACAATTATGATGGAAGCTTCAGATGTAACTTCATTGGCTAAATTTATTTATGAAGTGAATTTATTTTTATTTCTGTAAAATATGACTTACTCAACACTCAAACACATGGGAAGGGAAGTGGTTTCAGACCGCGTTTGTGACGTCGGTCTTTGCGTCCTAAGGAGTAACTCCTCGTTGCTCGGCTGGAAGTTGAGTTGTGGATGTGGCATCCCCGTGTTGAGGATTAGGAAGCAGGTAGAGCAGCTGGTCGTCTCAGCAGCTGCTACGGCTACTCACGTCCAGCGCTTTGATGAATCTCATGGTTGCACTGTCAACGTCTTTAGGTCTTTTCCTCTGTCTGTCTGTCTGTGTGTGTGTGTGTGTGTGTGTGTGTGTGTGTGTGTGTGTGTGTGTGTGTGTGTGTGTGTGTGTGTGTGTGTGTGTGTGTGTGTGTGTGTGTGTGTGTGTGTGTGCGCGCTTGTGTGTCGGCAAGGCGGCCCTTTGGTCAGCACAACTCAGACAGACGAAAATGGGAAGCGATGAGCTCTTCTGAACCAACGACGCTCTGCCGTCACAATTCCATGTTGTAACACGTGTACACGCTTGTGTACACACAAGTGCATGTGTGTCTACTCAGCTGTTGTTGACAAGCAGTGGTAGCCACTAGCATTTACAAGTCATGTCATCCTGCTCAATGGTTGTTGGTGTGTGTGTGTGTGTGTGTGTGTGTGTGTGTGTGTGTGTGTGTGTGTGTGTGTGTGTGTGTGTGTGTGTGTGTGTGTGTGTGTGTGTGTGTGTGTGTCTGTGTGTGTGTGTGTGTGTGTGTGTGTGTGTGTGTAATGTCAGCTGACCTGACAGCTCGCCAGTGTGCAGTGGCATGCACATGGTTACCATGGTTGCATGCTTTTCTTTTCTTTTTTTTTTTTTTTTTTAGAAACACAATGGCAACTAATGGTGAAAATCAACCAGGCGTATACAGGAAGGCAAACAGGCAAACGACTTCCTGTTTTTTTCAGGACAGGGTAAAAAATTATTATTATTATTATCTCAAATAAACTACGGTCTCTAGTTTGGGTTTTTTTGGTTTGTTTTGTTTCTTGTCTATTTTAAGTGTAGGGGCTGAGTCGTATGCATACTACACAGCAGGTGAGTCACAGTAAAGGATTCATTCCATCCAGGTCAGTACAAATCAAACAGAAGCATTAGAGTAGGTTTCTTTTTTGGGAGGGAAGGGAAGCACAATATCACAATACTGTAATTTATCTTCTTTCAGTGAGTTTGGATCTTCTGATAATTATTTAAATTGGCCTTTTAGCTCATATGTTGTGATTTTTTCATCACAAGATATATTATGCTTACACGATATGACCAAGGGATCAGATATGACTTGAAATCGTTTTTTTTATTACCATGAGTTTTATTTAAAAATGTCTTATAGTTCAGATTTATATACATGAAAGCCCAGCCCAGAAGTAAAAAATAAATAAATAAATAAAAAGAGCTGAATTCAGTGATACTGAAATTTAAACATCAGTGGACGAAGTAACAGAACACTAAAGCATGTTGGAGAGATGCAACGTAAAAACAAAAAGCGTATGATGACCTTTAAAAAAAAACAGCAGGACATAACAGGTGAACCAAGAAAAGGTGGCTCATAATAGAAAATATATTTCGGAGCAGATGGAGGGCAGACATGACACTGATATGCGGGTAATTACAGTCACCATTGTCAGAGGAAGTCATCTTCACCACAACCTTCTCTTCATATCCGCCCATGCTAATCTGCACCTGCTACTTAGTGGGAGCAGTGTGGACACATTTCCATTCTAAACTGACCCTTGAAAATCATGTGGACATAGTAAATCCAGTGGAATACGCAGTCTAGCACACACATTGTATCTCCTCAAGGTATTTGTACGATGCTCCCACAAAAGCATGTGCATGAAGGAAAAAAGCGAAACAAGTAAACCGCACTTCCTGGCCGGTGCACCTCTCTGATAAATAACATGCACGTATCTGGGTGCACAACGTGTCTGAAACGAAGCACACAAGGCTCAGTAAATATGGCCCTCAGGCTGTAAGCAGACTTTTTGGTGGACACTATGTGTCTTGACTACACAACTATCTTCATAATAAATGTATTCATATCATCCAGCCCAAAGGTTTCTTTCTTATTGGCAGCAATGTGAAACTGGCTATATCTAAATGTTTGGAATAATACCCGTTGGTATAATTTCCTAAAAAACATCTTGCAACCAGCTGTTGTTCAGAAGGAGATTATAAATGCTTGCGCCGCTGGAGTGTCCAGGTAGCTCCTTGTGCCAAGGGCTAATGGAGCTGGAAATGTTGCCACATTTCCAAACCTGCCCCTCGTGCCTTTAATCATCAGCACTCGAATGGACACACACGTAAACACACATACACACACACACACATACACACACACACAATTCACCATCGTTGTGAAAATGATGGCCTGGGAGCGGAAGGAAAGAAAAACCTCCACACTCCTCCAAATGAGGCCAGTTGGAATGGGTCCTGTTGGGATTAGAAGGGCTTTGGGTTTGGGTTGATGCTGCAGAAAAGCTGCTCCCTCTGACCTCTCGCTTCTCACACACCTTCTTACTGCTCTCTAGGCACCTAACACCTCTGACACTCTCTCTCTCTCTCTCTCTCTCTCTCTCTCTCTCTCTCTCTCTCTCTCTCTCTCTCTCTCTCTCTCTCTCACACACACACACAGACTTTAGATATAATTGCGTTCCTCCGTTCTCATTAAAACTCTTCACTGTAACCCCTCCCTAGATGTCTGGAACGAGGGATGCCCCCGTATCCGGTGCGATATCGTAATGATTGTAATGTAAAATCCTCTGATGCCTAAATCCAATAACGGTATAACGTGATGTAGTTGTATCGAGTTCCTGCTCGAAACGAGGGGAAACAACACACACAAAAGGATCCGTCAGAACCGGGAGAGTTGCTTTCGACTGGAGCTCGGGGACAGTTTGATATTCAATTTTTGTAACTCGAAAAAAAAAAAAAAAAAGCGGTGAATGAATAAATGAAAACAAATGAGCGTCCTCAGTTCTCACTATAATTTCTACTGAAAATGTCTTATCATGATCGATCATCCATCATCACCCAGACTGATACATCAGCAAGTGCCGTTCGAAGCAGAGTGCTGTTGTGCATCCAAACGTGTGTCGAACATCATTCATTTTAACAAGGATCAGAGGCAACATTTCCCATCGTGATGTTAAGACCACAAAGGCTTCAGGGAGACGCTGTCCCAGCAAGGACCTCCGCTCCGGTCGGGGCGCCGATCGCTGCTGAGTGAACCGCGCCCGCTGGAACCAAACCCAGACGCTTCCTTTTTGTGACGATGAACTGGAAAGTCGTACTTTCCTTCAACGCCAGCGCGTCCTTCGAGCGCTTAGTAGTGACAGCACCCGCTGTTTGGTTGGTTATTTTTTCCCAGCCTTCTCCTCCCTTTGTGGCTCTCTCTCTCTCTCTCTCTCTCTCGCGCTCTCTCCCTTTGTCTCTCTCTTTCGCTGTCTCCCTCTCCCTCTCCCTCCCTCTCTCTCTTGTTGGAGACATGGATTACTCGCTGACACTCTTTCAGGCATGTGCCCAGAATAAACATTTGAAGAGCACACAAATTCATGTGTACACTCACGTCATTACACACCCCTCGCTGACTAGCTCCTGGTCACAGCGGACACACACACACACACACACACACACACACACACACACACACACACACACTTCCACACTTCCAATACACTGACCAGTTCATCCTCCGCTTCAGGGGGTTAGTCCTGCGAGCAAGCTGCCATCAGTCTTAATATTACACAGGAAAATAGGCTCGCTCGGTCTCATTGAGGCTGCACAGTATGAGTGTGTGTAGTGTGTGTGTGTGTGTGTGTGTCTGTGTGTTTACGTGCAGTGTTAGTGTGTGTGTGAGAGAGGGGGAGAGAGAGAGATAGAGAGAGAGAGAGCAGCAGTATATGTGAGCAATTCTCTGGATCTTGTTTCGGCCGTCGAGGAGCTGTCGCCTGTGTCATCCAGAGATAGAAGTCAGGAGAACAAAGTGGCCTTCCAGGAAAATGCTGGATTTGGACTTTACATGTGTTATTTTGTTGGCCTTTTCTGGAGGTTTTCTCTCAGCCCTTGAGCTTTTTTTGACATCCAGGGCTCACACTCTACACACATGCCAAGACAAGCATACAATACGCGCAGACATATGAAGTCCCACATAGAGGCGAGAACCTGCACGCACGCAGTCAGACTCCTCATCCTCTTCCCGGAGTGGTTTGCCCGTTGAGCCGTGAAGGACGTACAAGTTGGTTCAGTCCTTGCCGCTTCCCTCTCTCTTCCGCACCAGCGACTATGTGTCACAGAATCCGTAATGTGGCGCGGGGGCGCCCGTTTCCATTCACTGATGTCATTTAGTCATTACTCCACTGACACATCGGCGCACACATGCATTCGTTTACATTTTACCTTCGGATGGCGAAGGTATTCATTTTTACTGCTGTAGGTTATACTGTTGGCCGGACGCAAACCTGGAGAGACACCAGGATCACATTGGTCGACGCTATTGCTGACGCTGTGGATTTTGAACAACCAAATAAAATTGAAAATTAGGGTTTGTGGTTTTCTAATTATGAATATTGTTGTGGTTGTAATGATACACCAGTACCTCCAGCAGTTGCCTTAAAGTGCAACAAAGTGAAATCCTCTCTTGGTCTCAATACTACACACAGATTGTTTTACGATCATGTGTTTGTTCAGCTACTTTTATGTGTTAAACACTTCACCTCTGATTTTGGTCTGTGATGGAGGCTTTTGACACTTCCACGGCACACCACAACCCTCTGTGTAGAACAGGACAATGCAAAATACACAACAATGGCACAAAAAAAGATGAACCAAGAACAAACACAAGCTGAGCTGTGAAAAAAAAATAAAATGAAAGGAAGCTAACGACGGGGTGACAGGGTATCCTTCAAGTTTGGAGCTAAATACTGCTAACTTAACTGTTAACTACTAAGTTAACTTTGTGACGGAACCCAGACAAGGCAGAGTCAGGCAGCAAGTACTCTGGACACAGGTAGGCACAGATGAGCTTTACCTCTAAATTGGGATCCACAAAGCAGGCAGGCGAACCGGGGACATTTTAGAGCTCTTATCAGTCTGTTCCTAAATAGGCAGCCGAACCAGGAGCACATGAACCTATCAGAAGTCAACAGACAGGATCACATCAGGAAGGCTGGAATCACAGTACCTCGGAGCAGACCGTCATGCAGGTGAACCTGTGCATTTCTCCAGAAGGACAAATGTGCATGTTTATATCGGACACTAAACACACAGGTAACACCTGCTTCTCAAATCAGAAACACCTAGATAATACTGTATAGTAGAGGGGCCGCTTCAGATTTTTTATTTATTTTTTTCGAAGATGATCAAGATTGTCATGGTTGTCCAGTGCACAGAGGTGCGTTGAAATGTGTAAACCCAGTTATTGACGTCAGGGAGTACAGTCATTGTTTTAGGTACACGGATCGGTTGACAATGAGCTTCCTCATCACAAAGAGCTCTGTTAGCGCCTCCCTCCACCCACGGTTTCTCGTGCTCCGGTCAGCTTTTCCATGCTGGACGCGATCGCGCCCTTTGACCTCTGAGGTGGTCTGACCCGCCCCCAGCCGAAGCAGGCGGTACCTAATGACACGTCCACAGGGCGGTGTGAATTAAAACAACATAATGATCCAAGTCCTACCGTCCATCGACCGGCTGTCCTCCTCCCTGCCTCACGCCTCACGTTCTCCTCCCTATCGGGGTCGCCAGCGTCTGCTTAATCCATTTGATCTATCGATCACACGTGTCCCTTGCATGCAGAGTGACGGCTAATCCCGAGCCAGCGCACTTCAGACAAGTCACAGCCGTTTGAACATGCGTTTTTATCTGGCAGCTGTGCTCGTAACGGGTTACGGTTCAATTAGGGGACGGGTTTTTCGAAGAAATCTGTTTCATCTGCGACTCGGAGGCGTCCCCGTTGACCTCCAGGTTGGTTTCTGACCTCTGAAGTTCTGTGCCTGCGATGTGTTGGTTTGCTTTGTGTTGCTGGCCGCCCAGAAGCAGAGCAACACAAGGCCTCTGTTCAATGCTGCGTCTTGGATCGGAATGTTGATTCTAAAGCACCGACCGCGACGTCCACAACCAACGGGAGCGATTTTCCTTTGTGCTCGAAATAAAAAATAATTTCAAAGTCAGTGGATTCTGCTTTTCTGAGGCAATTAATGCTCAGTGTGGTCAGTCCAGGTCAACGCAACTCTGTTTGATGGAACATCCATCTGAATTCCGCTCCAGGCTTACGCTTGTTAGGCCCGAGGACATCAAAGAACTAATTAGCATTTCACACACACAAATACCTAAATGCACACAACCACACACACACACACACACACACACACACACACCTTTTTCACATTAAAAGCATCTTGTTAAATGTATTTCGCACCCCAGTCACGTGGGGTCAAAATCTCAGGCTTATGCATACGCTGTACACTTATTAATTCATTTTGACAAACTGATTGTTTATGTTTCAATATAATGACGCTTACCCTGGGGATTCACAAACAACAAATACCCATCCCGATAATTAACGTCTTTGCTCAAGAAGGAAGCAAAATTTGGGGGGGGTTAAGGCTGTCAACTTCTGCTCTACCTCTGTTCCATAGGGAACTGACAGAAATCCACGATCTCCATCATTTCTTGGATGAAAACATTTTGTAAGATTTCCCACTTGAGTCTACTGGTAAGAAGATATCATACGACAGGATTACAATTTTGTCCATTATTTGATGTTTGACAGTATTTTTTTTTGAAGTACGCCACTCATTAATTAGGCTATATTACTATTACGTTTTGTGGGGGGCGGTAGCTCAGGCGGTAGAGCTTGTGGTCTAGTGATCTAAAGGTTGCTGGTTGGATCCCAGGCTCCTCCTGCTAGCATGCTGTAGTGTCCTTGAGCAAGACACTTAACCCCTAATTGCTCCTGATGGCTGCGTCCGTCGGTGTTTGAACAATTGTAAGTCGCTTTGGATAAAAGCGTCTGCTAAATGAAAAAGCGTCTGCTAAATGAAATGTAATGTAATGTAATGTAATGTAATGTGTTGGAGAAGAGGATTGCAGAGGGGTTACACACCAAATATGCAAAGTAAAAATCTGACATGGAAGAATCGAGTCCTGACTGGGCTCATACTTGGATACAGCATTTACGTATTTCAAAACGGTCATAATTAACCTTAAATTATTAACATTGGAACTTATGTATTCACCACATGCTGCAAACTACTTTTCAGTATTTCCCAAAAATCAATCATCTTAGAATGAACTTTACAAAAAAAGAACTGGGTATTCAGAGCAGGCAGTGTTGAATCACTTGGCATTACGGCTCACATTTAAAATGTTGAATACAAGTTGAGCCTCATAACACAAGCAACATTTCCTCTGGGTGAGCCATGACTGTATGACTCAGATAGGCACGTGCTGTCATGAAAGGCTGACAATGCTGAGGAATTAGTTGGAAGCTGTGCGGGAACAGTGGAAAACATTGGAGAGAAATAAATGAACAAGCTTCAGAGAGGATTGAATGAGAAAGCATGGAGAGGAAGGGCTAACTTTCTGAAAACAGTGCATGGGGAACTGTGGGCCATTTGTGTGATGACCATGCTGATCCAACCTTTGTTTTCCTCATCCAGTATTGGCCGTGGAAAAGCAAGGAAAGCAATTTGCCCACTGTAAAAAAAACTCAAAACGCTCGCAATGGTCATGTCATCACTTTAAACTTCAATTTAAATATATGAATCCAAATTATATTAAAGATATCATGATGACTTGTCATATTTTAAAAAAGAAAAAAAGGTATAGAAAGTATTTTATTTTATTTTTTATTTTTTCAAGAGATGCTGTCTCCTAAAAAGTCCGTAACTTCGTTGGAGTGACAGATGAAAGCAGGCGTTGCTATGGAGACACAGTGTTGTCCACATTCCATAGTGTACTTCTAATTCTAACAAAGGGCTCACCCACGAGATAAAATACATGTCATTTCTTCTTCTTGGTGATGCAAGTTTGGACCAAAATGAACACAAAACTGAGACCATATACAGAGCAGATGTATATTCAGTTTTTAATGAAAAGGCATGAACATTTTCCTTGGAAGTGCTCGCACTGAATTGATTCTGACGGCTTAGTGGCACCACCTCGACCTGTCCGTCACTCTGCTAGCAGACCCTGGTTTTTAAGCGTAATCCCCGCCATAGTTGCCTTCAACGGGATGTTTGTTACCGATGTGGGGACTCGCCTAATTAACGGCGCATTGGACTTTAGAGAAACTCCATCAGGCGGACTCAAGGCAGCCCAAACCCCCGGACCCAATTAGTATGCTAATGGCGTCACTCCTTTAACCACTGATTAGCAATTCAGCAGGATTTGGTCCCTCGCGCTGCTGGCGATCGCAAATTGCTGCAACACCTCCTCGTGTATGTACGCACACGCGTGCAGTTTACTCTGGAGCACCTTTATTGTGTCTGTCACTGTCTCAAATTTATTTATCCATCCGTCTTTTGTTTTGTTTAGTCCAAACCGACAGAACACGGAGGAGGCCCTCAGAGACAGATGGTCATATTGAGACGACGACGCGGAAACGTGTCAAACAACATAATGGCTTGCGGTGGAGGGTTGTCCTTCGGGGGACCGGCGCGGCCACCGTGCGCGCCGGGTTCATTTCCTCCATTTCAAGTGTGAAATTAGTTTGACCCGTCTCATTCCTCCGCGCTTGTTCGCGACGTAGCGCGGCCCCCCGTTTGTCAACCGGGCCGGGATATGCAACAGGGGATGAGTCACAAATAACACCCCCCCCCCTCTCTCTCTCTCTCCGCAGTGCTCAGTGGCCTGTGCTCCAACGACTGCCCGGAAAATGTGACGGTAAGTGTCCCACCCATCTTCCTGTTTAGCGACCTGTTTAATGGGCTTCTATCTTGTTCATCTAACGGTCTCCAAAACCTTGTTTTTCTTTTTTTTTTTCTTCTTTATTTTCCCCTGTTTGTTTTCGTTTTTACTCAATTCAAGTCCTCCCTTTAGTTTTCCGTCGCTTGATAATTGTAAGTTGTTTTCACACAGAAATGTTCTATTTTCTCGGCGAGATGAGACCAGCAGAGCGTCTGGTGTTCCGCACATGGTGTTACGGGGTGGGGTGTCGCCAGGTGGCTGTGGAGAGCTTTGTTTTTTGGGCGTGACAGAGTCCCTTGATGTTGAATCAATTTGTGACCAATATCTAGCTCTAGTGCACGTGTTTGTGGGAGGTGTGTCCACTTACGCTGTGCTTTATTTATTTTAGCTTGATAAACGTCTAGATATACAGTGTTTCTACACAAGTATTTTTAATAACGATGACCAAATGCTCATTTGAGCACTGTATTTACTTTTGATTCCATCCGCGGTGTCGCCAGGTGGCTGTGGAGAGGTTTGTTTTTTGGGCGTGACAGAGTCCGCCCCGCCACTGCGCCGCCCCCGCCGGCGTCCCGACGATCCCCCGACTGAGGGGAGTGATGAATGCTGCGGACGAGTGCAGCTCCGGGATGTTTCTGATGTTTTCCTGTCTCTCTCTCTCTCTCCCTGTCTCTCTCTCTCGACAAAGACAAGTGACAATCCTAATATAGGTCATGCTGCACTGTGAGCGTTGAGGACTAGCCCGCCACTTATGTCGTTGTTATTATTAGCGGTGACAATGATCTTGTTTGCTTGCATTGTCGTTTGTTGTCATCGTTCCATCCGGGTTAGCGTCTGAGACCTGTTTGTTGTTGTTGTTGTTGTTGTCGTAAACACGTCTCTCGAAGGAAGGTCAAATAAACTGAGAAGGACATCACTGCACACGGCGCTTCATTGGGTTGTACAGCAGTGCTTTTCAGCAAGGGAGGCAGATGAGCATCTACTTCCACTGTATGAAGCCTCGCCCTCGGCCGTAGGTGTCCGTTATACACAAAGTGTACTATGATACTATTATTTTATATTGTTTCAATTTCTGAATCAATACAAACATTGTAATGTCGATCATTTCTTTGGAAGTTATGCCGCCAAGTTCCACTGTAATTGATACCGCCATCGTCACAAATGAACAGAATTCCTGTATTAGACTGAATTTGCTCATGAAATGTCTTTGTAATGGCTGGTCATCCGAAAAGTTGGTAGCAATTCTTATTTTGTATATACAGTATGATATCAACAAATCGATATAGAATCATATCAAGACCCTTGATATCGAATCGATTTGTGATCAATATCTAGCTCTAGTGCACGTGTTTGTGGGAGGTGTGTCCACTTACACTGTGCTTTATTTATTTTACCTTGATAAACGTTTAGAAATACAGTGTTTCTACACTGTATAGTATTTTTAATAACGACAACCAAATGCTCATTTGAGCACTGTATTTACTTTTGATTCCATCCGCGGTGTTGTGTTTCCTTGGTACGGAGATACCTCGGGTGTCGCCAGGTGGCTGTGGAGAGGTTTGTTTTTTGGGCGTGACAGAGTCCGTCCCGTCACTGCCTAGCCCCCGCCGGCGTCCCGACAATCCTCCGTCTGAGGGGAGTGATGAATGCTGCGGACGAGTGCAGCTTCGGGATGTTTCTACCCCTCTCTCTCTCTCTCTCTCTAGCCTCTTGCTCTGTCTCTCTCCCCAACTCTCTCTCTCTCCCCTTTCACCACCTCATCCATCACTCCGTCTATCTCTCCCCTCCTCCTCTCTCGCCGTCGCTCTCCCGATCAGCCTGCTGCCGCGCCCCGCCTCTCCTCCTCTGCTGTCTCATCTCGTCTGTCTCATCTCTCTCTCTCTCTCTCTCTCGCTCTCTCGCTCGCTCGCTCGCCCTTTTCTTAACCAAGAATTTTCTTTTCAATGGCTCATTTCTATTTCTCTCCGGATCAACGGTTGCGTCTCGCAAGAGTCGAGTCTCTCCTGCTTTCCCCTCCGTCTGTGTACGCGCGCGCAAAAGGCAGAGCGAGTTGCAGACTTGTAATTAGCGAGTGCGAAGTTCAGATCGACGCGACAGCTCATTCATCGGCTGTCGCCCCTCCAAAATGAAGAGATAACTTTGTCCTCTGATTACCCCCACACACGTTCACACACACACACACACACACACACACACGCACACAGCATGGGGGTGGGTCATAACAGGCCAAAATATTGTGTTGTGCGCTAGGGATATTAATGATTAACTGTTTAACCGTTAACCAGCAAATGTTAAACAGTTAAAAAAATGATAGAAAAAAAAAAGTAATAAAAAAAAAACAAAAAAAAAAAACAAAGCCAGATTCCAGCAGCATGCAACAGACAGCCATGTCGCTCTCCGAGGAGGGAAACTTTTTCAATGTCATCCTGCTCCTCACGCAGAATCTTACAATTGTGTGAGTGTTTTCCACTTCCTCCACCTGCTTCACTCTCACCTCCTCTCAGGAAGGCTGGTGGGATGCAGGAGGGAGGGATGGATGGGTGGAGGGGTGCATAGATGGTGGATAGATGGAGGGAGAGTTAGATGAGAGCGATGATAGATGGATGAAAGGCAGGAGGATGGATTGACAGTACGACCGAAGAATAGATAGATGAACAGATGGAATGGATAAGGTATGGGTGGAACAGGTGTATGGGTGGACGGATGATAGATAGACAGACGGACGGACGGACGGATGGATAGATAAATAGATCGATAGATGGGTAGATGGAGAGGTAGATTGAGAGATAGATAGATAGATAGATAGATGGAGAGGTAGATAGATAGGTGGAGTGGTGGAGAGGTAGATAGGTGAAGAGGTAGATAGATAGATAGATAGATGGATCGATAGGAACGATTCCTATCGATAGATCGGTAGGAATAAGGGAAAAAGGATAAGACTGCATCACGCATTAAATTATTTGATGAATGGGGGAGGATGAATGGATGGACAGTGGGATGGATGGATGGATGGAATGATGGATGGACGGATGGAGGAATAGATGGTTAGGTGAATGGACCGATCGGAACAGTTGTCGAATGGAGAGAAGATCCTTTTTTCTCAATAAGTACTAACATCTGTCGTCGCGGTGTTTGTGTGTCCACAGCCTTACGGAGTCAACCAGCCGGGGCCCTACGTCATGTACACCACCATGGACGCTAACGGCTACCTAAAAAACGCCTCAGGTCAGTGCCTACACACACACACACACACACACACACACACACACACACACACACACCAACATGTGTTCTGTATTTTTGCCAGTCTGCCTCTGTTCTCCCTCCCTGCCTTGTGCATGTCGCCCTCCTCCCATCTTGTTCATCGACGTCCCTCACCTCCCTTCAGCGTTTGTGCACCTCCCGGAGCACCTCTATGTATGTGTTTCACTCACTTTCTCTCTCTCTCTGTCTCTCCCCGTCTGTTTCCCTCCCTGTCTCCTTCCCTGTGTCTCTGGCTGCCGGTTGTGATGCTCGATTTCTTTTATTTGGCTGGAGTTGATTCAATTTGACCTTTTATGCGTCTCGGTCGGGGTCATTAAATCACCAAACCTCTTCAGAATTCATTGCCTGTGACCGCCTGGAAAACCATCCGGCCAGGCGCACTTTTGCTTTATGTGACTGAGCTGCTTTTTGGCAGAACAAATTGTCAAACAAAGGCACGAGAGAGATGGGGAGAGAGAAGAAGAGCATTAAGAGATTGTTGCTTTTTCTGTTTCGTGCTGAGGGATTTACTGTTGTCGTCAGCCAAGGATAGTTGAGTTTTTTCTTTTAATGAGCTGTCTGTGTGGCTCCCTATCTTCCATCACTGTGTTATATATCAGCCCATTAGATACTGAGCTCCATACAAATTAGGTCCTCAACTGGTGATTTTTTATTTTTTTATTTATCTTTTTGAAAATTAACCGGTGAATTCAAGCCTCAAAATGGCAGCTCCCTACAAGGCAAAACAAAAAATGTTTTTACAGTTTCCATCTGCTGATACTGACGACAGTACCAGCCATGTGTACTGTTCGGTACACAGGGGATCATTTGGGTTATTTTCTTTGAAATTAACGGATTATAACTAAAATATTAGTTGAGGCATTCCAGGGCAGGTAAGAGATTCCCCTACACCTGGAGATGTTGTCACTGCCCAATGTTTAGACCAGTTTTTGGTCAAAATCACAAAACCATCACTGCATACTCCACTAGATTGATTTTACCTTGCAAGAGGCCGAGATTTTTGCGGTCGTAGTGTGAAAGAGGCTTCCGGCAACCCAGGGTCGCAGAACTGACATTTTTGTACCAAAAATCCAATAATCGTTTCTCGCCCGTTCATTGCATTTCACAATTTGTGACTTTAATGAGACCTTCATCAGATGTACTGCTTAATCAATTATTTGGATGTGAATACCTTTACATATCTTATGTATAAAACAGTTCAACTCAAGGAATTGTTGCTTCGGGGGAAATATAATGCAGCAGGTAATGCTGAGGAAGCTTAGTTAAAATATTTAGCAGAGAGGAGCAACGGGTGAGCAGCACTGCTCGCTGATAATCTGATTCAAGATGCAATACTTAACTGCCATACCAACTGAAGCGGATACACACAAGATAATAAAGCCGATTTTGGGCGACAATCAGGAGCGAATCCTGATTCTTTGATGGTTCGAAAGATTATCTAGCCAGATTATCCTGCGGTGGGAGGTATGTTGCGAGTGTTGTTTACTTCTTACTTGTAAGAAGTAAAACTACCTACTGAAATTGCAAATATTAAACATGTTCAATATTAACGATCAGATATCATGTAGCGCGAGGGGGGGATCTGGAGGACGGCCGAGGACGCAGGCTGTGGATTGTCACGTGGGAGCGATCGATAGCCAAATAGAACAAGTCAGAAACACAAGCGCAGCCAACGCAGCGAAACGCTGCAACATGTACCGTCCAGGTTCACGCCGTCTCGACGTCTCCATCGTTTTTTTTTTTTGTTTTTTTTCTGTTTTCCTTTTTGGATTTTCATTTTCTGTGAAACAAATAGTGCTCAAAGTGGCATTGCTCGTTCCAGCCACCATGTTTGACACCATGCTCTAGTCACGTTTGACCGTGACATTTCCGGTTTTGAGAGTCGGGACTCTGGAAACCTGGCGTAGCCACACCTCGGTGTCAAATCTTCACGAGATTAGGACTCTGGTTGCTGGTGAATGGAATCTGTGGGTGTGTTTTGCGCCGTTTGGGAAATCTTTGTTCTCCACAAACTATAGGAACAAAACTGACAAATGCATCATGATATTTCATTATGTGTGGGGTCTCTCGTTTCAAATCTGTTAAGATTTGAGAAATCTTGTAGTGCGGGCCAGGCTTTAGTCGTTAGGAATTTGTTACCATGTGCTTGTGAAGAAATCAATAACAACAAGGACATGAAGCACCCTGTGAAAGACATTAAAATATAAAACCAGACAAACTAACACGTAGAGACACCATGTCGCCATAGGACCTCACCATCTTTCAAGATGTCCCACTTTCTGCTGTTTTAACTCCAAAGCTACAGAAAAATAACACCCAGGAGGAACTCCAGAGGCACTCACACTGCACCGCACCACTCAACTCAAGTTCAACTTTTAAGGAAGGGTGTTTGAGGTAAATGCAAAGCCAGACTGTGGCAGATTACATTTTATGCGATCCTTTGTGGTTACCGTGACATTCTCTCCAAGCTTTTTCTACAAGTGTACAATAGATATTGTTTCCATCTCATACAATCCAATCCTTGCATTGAGCTAACAAAGTTAGCATGCAGCCCTTCCAGCATTGGCCATCTCGTCGAAATTGAAGAAGACAAGTTGTGTAACGTATCGACCAGCCTTTCCCTTCCCCTCACCATTATTCTCTTGATTTCCTTGCACCATTCCTTTTGGATTCTACCTTAGTTCATAAAGTAGAATAAGCAATATGGTGTCCTTACTCCTTGCACAGATTCAGTCCACATGGAAATGCGTCACAAGACCCCTCTGTTGGGAAGGCTGAGAAGCCTCGTGGAGGAGGAGCAGTCACGTTTGGCAACGTTGTGTAGTTTCTATGGCTTCCTTTAGCGATCCAATGTAAAATGATTGCAGCTTTAAATTTGAGATTATATCTTATCTGTCACCACTTCCCCTCACACTGTAATGATTTTCACCAAATTGCCTAGTTTCAAACGTTGACAGATGCTTCCCAAAGACCACATATACCTACTAAATATTTTCCATTCGAGAGTGGTTCGACAATTTGCTTGAAATATATATATATATATATATATATATATATATATATATATATATGGAGATATATATATGGATAGATGGATGAATATATATATATGGACACATTTTATGAATTTATAGTCAATTTTCCTTAGATATAAGTCAGTGTTATTCAGACCTAGTATGAGGTCAAAAAAAAAAAACGCATCAAAAGGTGAGTTTACAGAAAGTATTCCTTTCATCTCAACATTCACCTCTCTCAAAAATCCTTTCATTTTCCTGTATTCCCACCGGCAATGGAACAGTGTGTGTGGCACCAACACCCTCTGGAACAAAGGATGATCTCTGATGGAAACGTGCCTGGCTCTGTGTCGGAGCACACACAGACGCCAAGCTGAAATTTAAATACCAGGGATTTGATCTGAAGTCAGAGTTTGCTGTTTTTAATTTGGCGGTAGCATCTCCCCTGTTTACCTTCCTATCACTACTATTGAGTTTTTATCCCTGCTAGGGGAGTTCATCCTGTCCATTCCCTCATCCAGCTCACTCTCTCTCCTATCTATCCATCTATCCATCTATCCATCCATCCATCTATCCATCAATCTGTCTATCAATCTATCTACCCCCCCCACCCCCACCCCCTCCTCGGGGCTGGCAGAAGCCTCGGCAGGGTGTGTGTGTGTGTGTGTGTGGGGGGGGGGGGGGGGGGTGGTAGCATCGCTCCGATCATTGAGCATGTCTGCACAGAAAAACAAAGCTGTCAAATGAAACGACCCCTCCAGGCCTTTTCCATAGATCACGCTGTAGCTTAACTACATAACAGGCAAAGACGCTCAAAACTTGGAAAAAAGATAAATATATGGTCGAGAGTGGAGTGTTAAAGGTGGAAAGCACTTACTAGAATACAGCTGCAGGTCAGCTATATTTCCTTTTGCATGATGACATGGAGGATTCCCAAAGCAGGGTGACTGATCGCTGACTGATGGGCCAAAGATCGAGAGATTAATGGGTGACTGGATTAGCGATGGACAGATGGTCAAACCAAAAGACAGACAGCCCCGATCAGCAGGAAATGAGAAGAGTGAGTGGAGAAACCTTTATTCCAACAGTAACTCTTCTCCCGGCTGTGACCAGGTGGAGGCTCGGGGCCACGGTCGCTTGCCAAAAGTGATCATTGAATGCCCTTCACTTTCTTTGGGGGTTTTCTTTGGTGCTCCTTGGAAAACTGCCAAGGTCACGGGTAAACATCTGCCTTGGATCACCCCCAAACGTATTAGTCTCTTAAGGGAGAAAACATACACAGGCAGCTGAGAAAACAATTCATTCATTTTACTTTCATAACAGAAAACAACGTGTTGTCTTACGAGGGATTGAATCTGTTGTGTTGATTCATCAAAGAGGTGTTCCCCCAGGTTCAACACTGGGACCCCTTTTCTTCTCTATTCATGTAAACGTTTTATCATCAGTTTTCAATAAGTGTGATGTTCAACGTTATGCCGATGACACTGTTACATACAGATTGAAACCCGATGTGCCACAAATTCAAGTTTCTCTTCAGTCTGATTTTAACATCCTACAAGATTGGCTTTTACACAATAAGTTTCCGATCAACAAAAATAAGTCCTATATTGTGATCTTTGGATTCAGACCGAAACTTAAATCCAAACTTGGTTCTTGTGTAATAACCACGACTGACAGCACTCTTTTGCATAAAGTTGATTATATTAAATATCTTGGTGTGTGGCTTGATTGCGAACTCAAATCTCACATTGACCATGTCTTACATAAGGTAGTCTTTGGAATCAATGTTTGACAACGATCTCAAAAACAGCCAGTGTTCATAGGAAGGAGGAACTTGCCTCTCAACTTATACGATCCCATTCTTGACTATTGTGATGTTGTCTATCAAAACGCATCAAATCAGACCTTGTTCCGCTTATTATAGCATATAATAACTCTGCAGATTTGTCCTTGGATATCCTTTCACACTCGCTTAAATGGCCGTCCCTAATTGAAGGAAGACACATCCACTGGCTTCAACTTACAGTTAAATGTATTCATTTCAATTTTCTTCCAAATTTTCAACAGTATCTTGTACCTTTTACTTCAAATGATGAAGTTCGGCACTCTGCTCAGTTCTATTTCTCTGTCCCTCGTTCTAAGCAAAAGAGCTTTTTATGTTTAACGTCGCAGCAGATTGGAGTCATTTACCTGTTGATATTAGATCCATTTCATCACTTTGTATGTCTAAGCTGGGACTGTCTTTTTACTTTGCGGTTGACTGCTCCTGTCGCCAATGAAGGTAACTATTTCTACAGTTTATACCTGACGATTATACCCGACTGTATCTGGTGATCCACTCACGCTTTTTCTGTCAACTGTCAACTCTTGCCAGCTCTGGGTTGTAGTGTTTTTCAATGTTTTTATTTTTATGAATGTACATGGTTTGTTTTTGTTTGTTTGTTGCTGTAGTTGTTTTATTTTCGTAATTCTGTCACTCCTTTGTATGCATGTAGTTTTGACATATGTTCGGACCTCCTCGAAAACGAGATCATACATCTCAAGGAGTTTACCCTAATCAATCAATTTGAAACACGTGCTTTGTGTACAGACCGAATACATCAAGCTTTCAAGATATCAATACCAGCACCAGCCTCCAATACCGAGCTGCATCCCTTAACCCAACGTCTCTGATAAACTGGAAGTCTCCGCCTGTCAGCCCATCTTCATCTTGCTCCTCTTCATCGTGCTCCTCTTCAATGCCCAGGAGCTGTCAGTGTGTCTGTTCGGCAGTTACCATGGCAAAAAGTTTGAGAGCCTTCCCAACTCAAAAAGAAACGACAGACGACAATGTTTGCTGTATAGATTCCAACAATTTAGAAATGCGCTTCTGGCAAAATATAGTTACCCCCCAAAACCCCATCTATAACTCAGTGAAGTAGGATTACTTTTCTAATATACGAATGAATGGAGAGAGAGAGAGAGAGAGAGAGAGAAAGAGAAAGAGAGTGCTCGAGGCTTTGCCAACTCAACTCCCCAGACCCCTCATTTAACAGCAGCAAAGTGCTGCCAGGGAGTCAGTCCAGCATGTGTGGTTGTTCGTGCGTGCGTGCGTGCGTGCGTGCTTGCGTGCGTTTTTGTTTAAAGTGTATTTATACTGTAGCTTGGAGCTCTGGGAAAAGCCAGTGAGACTGCTGAAGATGAGCAACGATGTAGCGTCCTTACGCACACGCACACACACACACACACACACACATTGTGTCTGGGTCCCTCCGCTCGGGGCCTAGCGATCTTCACTTACCCTTCACCCCTTCTGAAAATGAGCGATAGAGAAGGGTGTGAGAACGAGAGAGAATGAGGAAAAAAGGAGAAAGAATGGGGTGTGGGCTGATCAGCGAGAGGAAGAAGAAGTGGGTCAGGTGGATAGAATAATGGAAGGAGGGATGGAGAGGAGGGAGGGATGCAATGGAGAGATCTGAGGAGATGGAGTCAACCTGATTGGGTCAGGTGCCGCTGAGTGCGACCCGCTGCTGAAATTAGCTGAAGAACCGGTCTGCCTTGTGCGCGCGCACACACCCACACACACACACACACACACACACACACACACACACACACACACACACACGCGCACTTGTGGTTGTCAAACCCTAGATTCCTCTGAAAATGTGAGTGTGTGTGTGTTTTATACACACACACTCACACACACACACACACACACAGGCGCGCACAGTCACTGAGAGCTGTGGTAAGGAGACACTGTATGTCTCTTAATTCTGGAGGCATCACAGTTGACATCAGCACCTTGACATGCACAGGTGTATATGCACACACACATGGAAATGTTATCTTGCGATCAGGTTTGGTGATCGTCCGACCGAGACGCATAAAAGGTCAAATTGAATCAACTCCAGTCAAATAAAGGAAATCGAGCATCACAACCGGCAGCCAGAGACACAGGGAGGGAGACAGGGAGGGAAAGAGACGGGGAGAGACAGAGAGAGAGAGAAAGTGAGTGAAACACATACATAGAGGTGCTCCGGGAGGTGCGCAAACGCTGAAGGGAGGTGAGGGACGTCGATGAACAAGATGGGAGGAGGGCGACATGCACAAGGCAGGGAGGGAGAACAGAGGCAGACTGGCAAAAATACAGAACACATGTTGGTGTGTGTGTTTGTGTGTGTGTGAACGTGTGTGCGTGTGTCCAGTCAATATGTAGGTATCTAAGTGATACCACCGTTTTCCCGTGTACCCGTGCGCATTTGTGCTCGGGGTCGTTGGCAGCAGCAGCCGCCACCGGCGGTCCTCGGGTTCGGGCCCTTACGAAGCAAGTTGGATGGATGAGCGGGGGCTGCGATAGTGACAGCACTGCACCTCATTATCAACTAACTCCGACAGAGAGAGTGGTGGGCGGGGGTGGGCGGGTGGGTGAGACAGAGAGGGGATGTGTGTGGGGGGCGGGGTCACGGAGTGTAAAACGAGGGGAAGGAGTGATGGGTCACTCATCTGTGTGTATATGTATGTATCTGTCTGAGTGGCCATCTATCTATCTATTTATATGTGTGTGTGTGTGTGTGTGTGTGTGTGTGTGTGTGTGTGTGTGTGTGTGTGTGTGTGTGTGTGTGTGTGTGTGTGTGTGTGTGTGTGTGTGTGTGTGTGTGTGTCTGTGTGTGTGTGTCTGTGTGTGTGTGTGTCAATTTTTAAAAAAGGGTTGGCTGGTCACTCCACATGTTCACCTCATCATCATCTCTTACCCGCACCCCATCCATCAGTCTCTTACTCTGTCTATTTACTGTCTGTCTCCATCTGTCTCTCTATCTTTATTCATCAATAAAAAAAAGGGGGTGACCGGTCATCATTCCACATGTTCAGTTCATCATCATCTCCTGCCCGCACCCCATCCGTCTCTCTCTCTCTCTGTCTAGTCCTTGACATATTCTCCCACGTCGCGGTGTCACTGATGTGGGCAGAGCTGGTCCAAATGGAATCGCTCTGATCGATCAAGCATTTCTGATGTTAAACACGGAGAGGCGAGCGGCAGCACTACCCCGCGGTTAGCCGTTGTGGTCAGTATATCGGTGGTGATGCTGCTCAGAGAGGGAACAGAGGAGGTCTGGAGGTCTGCTGACGATGAATGGGGAGGAGGAGGGGAGGAAAGAGAGGGAAGGAAGACGGAGAGAAGAGCGAGGCGGGGGGGGTGTAGTAGGGAGGGGAATCATAACCGTACGAGTAGATCAATGAGGTCTCTGCACACTGTCCAATTAGGCTAATGAGTTCAGTGGATTAACAGTGGCTCTCGCACACGCTCGCTCTGTAGTGCGCGCACAAACACAAGTACGCAACAAATGTACGAACTTGCAAAATATTTTTCCCCAGCAGATCTTGCAAAACCAAAAATTTTACATATTTTAACATTTTCTTGTAGGCATTTAGTAAACCCTCTTATCCAGAACAACTTAAACGGCTGCCGTGGCACCGTGGACGTGCTAGATTGGCCGCAAGCAGAGCAGGAAAGGAGCTTATGTATTCACACACACATGAAGAAGCCCCTTTAATGGCGTTTCATTGAAGCCCGTTCTGTGCCCCGGTCATGCCCCCCTTCCGCTTGGTGCCCATTTTAATGGATGCCATCTGGTCAGCGTAATTTGTGTAACCGAGGGCTGCCTCATGATGGGATGGTGGACGGGGGGGGTGGGGGGGGGATCTCAAAAGTGAAAGCTGTTAAGAAGGCAGTAAAGTACAATCACACAAATAACTTTACGAAGAGTAACCTCCGGTACAAACACCTATTCCATACCCGATCCAGGGGCTTTGTTTCTACCTTGTCATGCCACGCTGCTGGAGGCTGCACAGAATGTCCAGGAAAATGAAGTTGAGCTCCGCCCACCGGATGATCGACTGTTACAAGTCAATTCACGTTTATTTATAGCCACTAATCACAGTAAAGGGCTGCACAAGCCGCCATTTCACATAGAAAACATCCCCCCAGTCTAAACCCCCTGTGGGCAGGGAGCAAGTCCAAGTGAAACCACCCGGTGGAAAAAAACCTTGAGAAGCTGCTGTTGAAGATGTTCTCTGCTATAAAAAAACAGCCGTGTGAATAGTTTGCTCGGGAGGTCTGCACACACTCCCACAACCGATATGGAGTCCGTTTGGTTGGTCTTTTTTTGTGCGGGGAAAAAAAAATAAAATGTATGGTCCAGAGTTTACAGCTGCCTGGAGAAAGAATGCAGAGTGAAAGTAAAGAAGAGCAAGACCATCCAGGGAAAAGACATGGAGGACTGAAATGGTCATAGAAGCCATTCTGTGCCTTTCTGCCCCTCTCTCTCTCTCTCTCTCTCTCTCTCTCTCTCTCTCTCTCTCTCTCTCCTTCACACGTCCTCTGCTCCACCTCTCACCATCCTTCCCTCCATCCTCGGCAACCAGTCTTTTCCTCTCATGCTGTTGATTGTGAATCGGCTGAGAGAGTGTAAATGGCTATTTCTGAAAACTATGACTAACGTTCTCTTTAGAACCACAATTCTCCACTTGTTTTGACCCACGCCACCGCTCTAGTGTGTGTACGGTGTGCGCCCTGCACCACATCTTAACCGTTTCAAACCAGCATATAGTAAAACCCGACACGACACAATCTTCACATTTAATGTTAACTGTGATCTCGTATTGCTCCAGCCCGTCAGTCTGCCGGCGACTGATGACAAGGGAGGACACGCTTCGGTCAAGACGAAAGCGCCACGGCAGCAGAAAATGCTCCCTCCGACACACGCCCCCCCCCCCATCCCTCTGCTGTTATTGGCGCTGACTGATGTCTTCATCACAAAGCCAATGCCTGCAATGGTAGCAGAGATAACTGCAATAATACAGGAGATGTCAAAAGCCTCACAAATAATCTGAAAACATTTACACATTCACACATTTTGATCTCCTCGGGTTTGACGAAAAGTAAAATGGCGAGTCGGAGGGTCCGCAGGGTTTCTGCCGCCCCGTCGCCGCTCAGTCACGCAGCTCATCGGCGTTGCTACGATATTATTTCATGAAGTGATTTAGTTTTCTACGAGCAAATTCCACCGATAACACCTCTGCTCAGCCGTGACCACACGGCTGAGCCCCGCCTCCGTGTAATACGGAAGTTCTTCCTTTTCCATACTCCACTCATACTCCCTCTATTTTTTTGGGCTCGTAATATTGGTGAATGGAGACGGTGGGACTCCTCTGTAAGATTACTGAGGGAACTCTCCACAAGTCTTTTGTTCGCGGGGGAATTGGAAATAGGATTAGCCGCAATATACGCGACATTGTGCAGATGGGTGGGGAGGACCGGCTGCCGAAAACACTCTGACCCTCCAGTCAAGTCCCCGACTCCCCGAGGCGCTCCTCGCCGCTCTCTTCCAGCCCGATGGCAGCTTGCCTCCTATCCGCGCCGCTTATTTAAGCCACTTCTTCTTCGCCCCCCTCGCCCGTACAGCTGTGCGGCGCCAGCTGTGTCGGGGCGGGATGCGTCCGACGTGTCGGCGCAGGGTTGGACGGCAGAAGGCCTCCGCCGCCGCCTCCGTCACCTCGATGCCAGGGCCGTTGTGTAGGAGCCGACAATGCTGTGTGCGTGCGCGGGCGTTGTCGCGTACGTTGTGCACGTGATCCACCCCATCGCTCTCTGTTGTCCTTTACGTCTAACCCCCCCCCCCCCCCGACCCTTCTCATCTGTGTGATTTGCTCCTTTTATCACCATTGGGGAAACGAATGGTTTCTATAGCGACAGGCACTGAGAGTCTCTCTGAAAACAGTCTGAATACTTGGGCTTTCGCTGTGTGTGTGTGTGTGTGTGTGTGTGTGTGTGTGTGTGTGTGTGTGTGTGTGTGTGTGTGTGTGTGTGTGTGTGTGTGTGTGTGTGTGTGTGTGTGTGTGTGTGTGTGTGTGTGTGTGTGTGTGTGAATGCTGCTGTCCTCCAACACTGTGGCATTAAAAGCAAAATGTAACTTTTTTTCCACCTCCATCGTGGACAAAAAAAATAAATAATGCTGGTGTTACGTTCGCAGAAGGCTAGAGTGGCATTTATTGTAGATGGGAGCAGGACGTCCTCCTCCATCTGTCCGTCTCTCGGGACGTCTGTTTAACCTGGTGGGTAAAGGAGGGGTGATTTAATCTGTCCTTAAAATGTCCCGCCAACGCTTATTAATCATATAACTTCCTCAAAATGAGCTCTCTCTCTCTATCTCTCTCTCTCTCTCTCTCTCTCTCTCTCTCTCTCTCTGTCTCGCTCCCTCTTTCCTGTCAATCCCTCCACCTCGCCGCTCCGGTCTCTCACCGTGCGTCGCTCCGCCACCACAGCAGAGGCCCTGCAGATTCTGATCTCTCTGATCTCTCTCTCCCTCTCCATGAAATTAGGAACCGCTTGTCCTGGGAATCTCTTTCTCTCTCTCTCTGTCTCTCTCGTTCTCTCTCGCCACCATCCTCGCTCTCTCTCCTTCTCTTAAGCGGGGTACACACCACAAGATAATGAAGCCGATTTTGGGCCCCGAATCCCCCCCCCCCCAACACTCGCGAGCCAAGTCCTAATTATTTGATGTTTCTAAAGCTTACCTGTGCCAGAGGATCCTGTGCTGCCAGGTATGTTCCGAGTGTTTTTTTCTTGGGGGGGGGGTTTTGTTTTTCTTTTACTCCCCCCGATCTGCTCAGACGGCCGAGGACGCAGGCTGTGGATTGTCACAAAATGATTGTGCAAAATGCAAACGCCACAAGCCATGAAGTACCAGGCACAGTCCGTGTTACGCCGTCTCCATGACTTCGTCAGGATTGTGCATAAAATAGCATTGCTAGTTCCCGCCCGTCGTCTCGCCAGGTTTGTTTAACGTAGAGTCAGGTCACGTTTGATCGCCTGAGATTTCCAATTTGGAGAGTCGGGACTCTTGCGTCATCCGCCGTAGCCACGCCTCCGTGTCGAACCTCGTGCGGCTTGGCGAGATAAGAACTCGGCTGTTATTGAATCTGAATCTGTGAGGATGTTTCGTGCTGTTTGGGCAAACCGTTGCCCTCCACGCCCTATAGGAACAAAACTGTTAAATGTATAATGAATGATATGTCGTTATGTGTGGGGAGAAAATCTCGTAGTGTGGGCCAGGCTTTCATCTTTTTGTCTCTCGCTCTGTCTGTCTCTATTTCTCACTCTCTTGGTCTGTTTCTCTCTCTATCTCTCTCTTTCTTATCCTCTCTCAGCACCTCTCTCTCACTTATTCTCTTTCTCTTATGTACTCTTATCTGTCTCTCTCTCTCTCTCTCTCTCTCTCTCTCTCTCTCTCTCTCTCTCTCTCTCTCTGAATTTCTGTCTCTCGCTTTCTTAGTCTCTCTCTCTCACCGTCCGCGCATCGCTTTCCGTGCAGCTTCACCCCAGGGCAAAACCTTCTCATCCCCCACCCAAGCTCTCTTCAAAATAAATTGATTTTTGATTGCTGCTTTTCTCAAAGACATTCAATTGGAAATCTCCACGTTAAACAGCCCCCGGAAATATTCATGTCGACATGTCAGCCCTTGAACCACAACTTTATAAATTGTGCCTCGGGAAAAATAAAGAGAAAAGAAAAAGACAATGTATTTGGGATCAAAGACGATAACTTCATGCTAAGCTCCTAAGTGTCACCTCTAAGCGGTAAACTGATTTGTTCTTCCAGGTCTGGTTCACAGCGGGGTTTTCTGTTTTTGTAAAAAACAAGTCAGAATTGGAAATCAGAGAGTGACTTTAAAAGTAATCTTAAGCTCCACAAAGCTTCTTTCATTTCTCTCCTACCTTCAACCTTTTACAGTAGTTGTCATCATAGGCGCCGGAATGTACCACGTGGTGGGGGTGGGGGTGGTGTAAGAGAGTGAATGAGGAAGTGTCCCCGTTATGCAGGGTGCTTTATCTGTCTAAGGAAACCCTTAATAAGGAAAAGGAACACAAGTGCGTCCATCTACCGACACAGCCTTGAGCCAGACGCTCATTTGCCCTCATTTTTAGATCATCCCTATTTTATACTTTATCTAATGCTATATATAAAAAAAAATAGGCCATGTGGAAATATAAATTCCCTGAAGACATGTGTCTAACAACTTATAGGCTGAAATCAGTGTCTAATAAATAAGTGGGATTTCATTGGTTGAGTAAACGTAACCACATTAGCTATGTGGCTTCTTCACACACGTTCTTCTTCTCCATGCGTAATGGAGACATTGGAGAGGGGAAGAGGGGGTGACCGCGGGTCCCGTGCGTCTCTTACCTTCCCCCTTCCCTCCCCAAACTGTCCTCCTCTTTGGTGTTATGGAAATGGACGCCCTAGTGAGGAGCGAGTCGCGGGGGCGAGGAGATCACAGGGCGCGAGGCAAACTGGCGGAGATGAGCGAGCGACACCAGGCGTGTCGGCGTAACGTCTACGCCGGGTGTTACCGTAATACCTGGCGTAGCCGTTCTCGCCAAAAAACATTTTCCGTAATACCTGAAAGCGGGGACACAAAAAATCTCGGTGTCACCCCCCCCTCCCATTCCAGCGCTCCTGGTTGTCGGACTTTGTCACCTTCAGCACGGAGCCAAGACGGTAACTTTTCCATGCACGTTTGTGTGCGTGCGTGCTTCACTTTTGCTCTCAGTCATGTTTGTTTGATATGTGTTTTTTAAGCCGCTCACTTACCACCCAAGCCTTAAGTGTTTGTGTATATTTGAGCGTGTGTGTGTGTGTGTGTGTGTGAGAGTGCACACCATTTCTTGGTTTCACAACTAAAGTATGGACGCGCTCTCTCAGGAAGACCGCCCGCGCCGCATTGAATCCTCTTTGTCTTCTAAGAGTTTGGATTGGAGGCTGTCGGTCGTGTGCCTGCTGGAACAATCTGCCAAGGCCTCTGCTCGCGCTGCTATGGGGAGATAGAACACGCGCACACACACACACACACACACACACACACACATACATTTAAACACACTGCCCTGCATAATATTCTTGCCTGGCTCCCCATGTTGACAAATGGCTGTTCTCCAGCTATGGCCTGCTTCTTGTGCCAGACTCACACACACAGACGCAGCGTTCAGCAGATGCTAAGCCAGGCTTCCTGCCTGCCACATAACCCTGCTTGAGCCTCTATCAGACACCCCCCCCCCCCCCCCCCCCCCCCCCCACACACACACACACACACACACACACACAGACCAGCTCCACCCTGCCGAGTGGCCCAGTGCAGGCCACCCACTCTTCCGGCCAGCCGGCAAGCCAGCAAGCTGGGCGGGCGAGAAGCCTGTGGCCCGCTGACGTGCGCCAGCAGCCTGTCAAATGCATCAAACCACAACTGGCTTAAAGGTACGATGTGATCCAGGTCTTGGCCTTGATCCTTGGTCCAGTGTGACGGGCGGAGCGGGAGCGGCAAGTCAACAAAGTGTGGAAAAAGTGAGCGCGGGATGTGAGGTGAAGCTGTAATGCTTTGAAAAGCTCTCCGGGGTCTCCTCTCCTTCTGTGTGTGCGAAGGCCCAGGAGTCTCCGGCTCCTTTGATATCGAGACGAGAGGCAGCACTTACGATTTGAACTGATCCTGAGTCCGGCGGGGGGAAATCTCCCACAAAGGAAACAGAGGGAGAAAAGGAGAAGAAATCTGGAGAGAGATTGAGAGGACCCGCCATCTGACTTGGCCACTAATTATATTATTAATGGTAATTATAAGGAATAGATAAATTAACGTGAGTAGGTGTGAAGGAAGCTGCAGGTCGACACATGCTTGACTATTTTTGGCATAAGCCATGGGAACATGTCAGCTTTTGTGACATAAATTGATGTTGAATTTCTTTACAGCCTGCGCGCACCTCCTGCATCTGTTACACTTTATTTTTCCTCAGCAGAGCTCCCTGAAGGGCACTTCTCTGAAGGTCAATGCTAAATTTTTGAACCACAGAATATCTCCGCCTTCAACCCGTATTACCATGGTAGTGTGTTGAGTTTCATTCCTGTGTGCCTCAAACCGTGCCAGGACGCTCTGTACGGATGGTTCCAAGCAGCTCCACCTCTGTTGGCTCCTCTTTGGGGTATTTCAGAGCTTTCGAGACACGTCTGACAATGAGTTGGCTCAAGTGTTGGAGAGCAACGTTCTACATGTGTTCACAGTATTCAACCGAAGCGTTTGACCTCCACGGCTACCAAGTTAATGTGTCAGTGTTGCATTCAAACAGACATGTTCATCAAACATGCACCCGATCACTTCAAGAGGAAGATTTCCAATTTATCAGCTTGGGTTAGTGTGAGATGCTCGCATCTTGCAAACAGAACAGGAGGATTGTCACTGATTTATCATCCAATTACGTGACCAGTTGCAGCAAATATTGAACACTGATATTTCCTTCAAAATGTGAACAATTTAAGCTGCTCATTTATTTTCTCGCTCCAACAACAAGGACAAATTCAACCATGACAATAATTTAATTTACGCACAAAATGGAAATGGAGGGTAGGCCAGCTGTTCAGTAATTAAAATAAGCCATTGGTGATGCTTCTCATCTGTGCGGTGGTTGAGTCGCCCAGAACGACGACTGCCTCATTCACAAATTTAACTTTTTGAGCGTAATTTGGATCCCTGCCAACAACTTTCTCCAGCACTAGAGAGGGACAGAGTGGAGAGTGTGTCCAAGTCCAAGTCCCGGAGATTTGTCGTCGCACAACTTATCACAACCCGCATTGTCCGGTCCGACACCTATTCCACAAAGGGAAAAAACAATGGACGACTCAGAATTATCAACAAATTGTTTTAGCGTGTTGGTTATTTATAGCTACCGAAAACAGCATGAGGCATGAGGTGTATTGTTATCATCCTATGTCTCACTCTGCTTTCTGCCTATAATATGCTTGGACTTCAGTGCGATATTTAACTAGACAAAATGTTATATTTATTTTTGTAACATCCTTTTTATTTAATGTATTGTGGGCAGCTGTGTGTGTGTGTGTGTGTGTGTGTGTGTGTGTGTGTGTGTGTGTGTGTGTGTGTGTGTGTGTGTGTGTGTGTGTGTGTGTGTGTGTGTGTGTGTGTGTGTGTGCCCGTGCCCGTGCATGCCTACATTTGCATGCCAGTGTGTAGGTACAGTACACAAGCATTAATTCTCCACCTGACATTTGGAAAGTATGCTGCTTTTCCTTTGTGTATGTGCTGGCGCGCTAATGTGCTTTTTGTGCGTTTCTTTGTGCTTATGTGCAACGGCGTCTCTGTGACTGCCTGGAAGATTAATGTGCATCTTAATCAGTGTCGCTTCCCTTTCTCAATCCTGTCTTCCTTCATCCTTCACTTCCCCCCCCTCCCCTCCTGGAATTAACCTGACACACTGCCGGGGTAGTTCCTCGGTTAATTGTATCCATCTTAAAATTAGAAAACGCAGTCTCCCACATGTTCCCAAACCTTGTTTTGTGGCACAGAAGCCCTCACGTATACTTGTCTCCTTTGTAAATGGTACACACGCGTACTGTGGACCGGGATCGCCGGCGGCTGGAGGGGTTTGTCCGGCCCCGAAACACTCAATGTCCATGAAATTAGGAACCGCTTGTCCTGGGAATGTCTCTCTCTCTCTCTCTCTCTCTCTCTCTCTCTCTCTCTCTCTCTCTCTCTCTCTCTGTCCATCTCTCTCGCTTGTTCAGTTAAGGCAATTATGCTGCTCTCTTCAAGATACTGCATCCAACACAGAAAAGAGTTATTAAAAAATAAAGATTGTGGGAGGGGAGGAGGGAGGGAGAACAGCTCTGTGATCAGCCTACCTTCCTGTAGGACGTCGGCAAGAGTCAATGGTGGCTCATTTTCAGACATCCTCTAGACATATTTAGGGGCTGACGCGGCAGGCTTTAAGAAGGGAAACCTGTTCATTTATCTGATGACAGGGGCTGTTAAATAGAACCTCAGAGCCATTTAGCTCCAGTTTTGTGAACTTCTATCAGACTCTGGGTGGCTGTCAGCCTCCCCGCCATAGGCTTCCAGAGACAAGCCGACTAGATTTGTTGTTGTCGCTGGCGTGGTTGCCGTGAGTAACGCTTATCTGGTTCCAAACATTAGCTGCTTGGCCAAAAAAATCACTTTTTCTTGCTCTATTAATCCAGGAATTTCAAAACAAAATTGATCATCACTCTTCAAATTCTATTTTCAACTTCTTGATCAAGAAGTTGTCATACAACATTGGTTTTCGTGCAAAACGACACATTAAATGAGAAGTGTATTCGTGGTCACAAAATGAAAGGAAGAGGAATCCAGAGATGCAGATGGTTCAAAATAAGCCTGCCATACAAAATTTTGGAACCAGGTTTGCTGTGTCTGGGGCACCAGGACGTAGTCCCTTCCCCTGGATTTAAAATGTCCCTGGTAAAGAAGGAGGAAGTTGTTGCAATGTAAAACGAGCAAGATTATGGGGAGCTGAACTGAAGTTAACGGCAAACTCCAAAAAAGGAACAGGTTTTATGGATATTAGGGAAGCTAAGTTACTCACAGCCTGAACTGAATGAAGAACGTACAGAGGAGCTAAGCTGTTGTGCTCCTGTTTGTCCGCAATGCACAGTCCCTCCACATTAGTTCTAATCACAAAGTGCCTTTCGGCTCGCTCGCTCGCTCTCTCTCTCTCTCTCTCTCTCTCTCTCTCTCTCTCTCTCTCTCTCTCTCTCTGATTTACGATGGCTGTAGTTGGGCAGTGTGGGCGAGATACAGAAAACTGACGCGGGGAGAGAGGGTGCGGAGAGTTTGGGGTTAAGAATAAGGAGAGACAGAGTAGCGCGAGGCCATGGGCCGGACAAGCTGCGGTGGAGGAAGTGAGGGGGAAAAATAGAAAGAAAGATGAAGCGGAGGACAGAAAGGTGACGGTGGGTGACCTAGGCGAGGCCGCGGAGACAAGCGGAAGAGCGGGAGGCTTCGGCCCAATGAGACTGGCAGTGGGGGTGGTCGTGTTGCGATTTTGCAGCTTTGCTCGGAACACGAGGCCACAACACCGCGGCTTCACACGTCACCGCCCCCCCCCCCAACCCACCTCTCCCACTCACTGCAGCCGAAATGAGGAGGAGACGTGGGCCGGCGCGTGCTTGAAGCAGTCAAATGTGCTCGCGTTGCAAGGCCACTGTGCACAATCGTCCGATCATGACATGGTTAGCGTTGCTTCAGGTCAACGTCGTTGTTTTCTAACGCCTCATGTAATGTGACTGATCCTCCCTTTCCTCCCCTCCTCTCCCCCCGCCCACGCCCCCCCCTGCAGCGGGCCAGCTCAGCCAGTCGGCGCACCTCTCCCTCCAGCTGCCCTACACCGTGCTGGGGCTCGGCCGCAGCGCCAACTTCCTGGACCACCTGTACGTGGGCATCCCCCGCCCCGAGGGAGAGACGGTGAGGGGCCTCTTCGGTGTATTCCTTCTCCAGTACATGTGTCTGTGTGTGATGTGGGGTCCAAGGAGTGATGGAGGATACTTTCTAAGGTTGGAGGTCCACCGCGATGCGCCAATCTGAAGTTCCGCCTGCATCCTGGGCACTTATAGTGGTTTAGAAATATTGCTTTAAGGTTTTTCGTGACCCAAAGACAGAACTAACAAATCTTTGGGTTTACCCGAGCCAATTGATTTTAAATTTCTAATCTTAACTATGAAGTGAGGCATTTCTGTCTGTCTGTCTGTCTCTCTGTCTGTCTGTCCTTTCCATCTTAGCTCTACAACCGTTCATCCGATCAGCTTCACACTTGGTGGGTGTATCAATGGGAACCCCAAGGCATGCAGTGTCAAATTTGGTGCAATTTGGACACGTGACACGCGTAATATTAATAAACTTTCAGTAAACAGAGAAC
>NC_137190.1:5804384-5806884 GCF_960531495.2 Zeus faber | reverse complement strand
TGTGTGTGTAACCACGCCCCCCTCCACCGTGATGCATGTCTTGTCCTCAGTCCGTCCCCGGAGGAGGGGGGTGCGTGGAACATCTGGGCTCGGCCCCGTCCAAAAAAAAAGGGGGCAGGTTGGGGGGGGGGGGCGGGGGGTCGTGACAGTACAGGAGGCGTGGGCGATCAAGATGGGCTCCGGTGTTTTAAACGATCTCTCTCTCTCGTCCTTTCTTTCATGTTACCGGTGTCTCTCGAGATGCTTCTGTGGTTCACAACAAGAGTTAACGCTGTAATCTCTGTTTTTTCCTTGCTCCTGTTGTCTGTCATCCATCCATCTGTCCATCTCCCTCTCATCTATCTATCTATCTATCTATCTATCTATCTATCTATCTATCTATCTGTCCGTCTCTCTGGCTGTCTGTCTGTCTGCCTGCCTGTCTGCCTGTCTGTCTGTCTGTCTGTCTGTCTATCTATCTATCTATCCCACTAGACCATACGAAAACAGGAGTGGACAGCCATCATTCCTAACTCTCAGCTCATCGTCATTCCCTATCCGCACGACGATCCCCGCAGGTGAGTCTCCGTGCACGATCACGCGCACGTCACGTTAATCCACATCACAGCAGCACACGCATGTAGAGGCCACCGGGCAACCGCTCCCCCGCCAGCGTGCGCTCTCACGCTGCCGTGGTGTCGTTCACGTCCAGGGGCCCCATATGGCCCTCGACGACACCTCCACAATCTGTAATCCATTTTGAGGAACGTACAATTAAAAGACTTAAAGCACCAGTGTGCAAGATCCAGTGGCATTTAGCGCAACGTACATGGCAGAAATAGAATATAATAGTGATTCAAGTTTGTTATAACTAGTGTATAATCACATGAAAATAAGAATCGTTGTGTTTTCGTGACCTCAGAACGAGACGAGATCTACGTAGGGGGCAGGTCCTCCTCCACGGAGCCCGCCAGTCTCAGAGGTCTGCCCCCTCGAGTGGACAAATCAACTGGACATCTTGTGAAATCATATTTTAATGAATCGCAGCACACTTTTTCTTTGAATTATTAGAACGCACAAGCTGCGGCTTCGGCTCCCACCTTGGCACTTGGCCTGTTTGGAAAAATAAAATAATAGTTGAAAATGGCGCCTGTTTTTTTCCGTTGCCTCAGAATGAGCCGTTTACGTCTACGTGGGGAGCGGGTCCCTCTTCCACGGATCCCGCCATGTTGTACCGCCACGTTTCTTCAGTAGCCCAAAGCGGACAAACCAACACTGACTCTAGAGAGGGCCTTTCGTGTTTTCCGTGAGTTTCGCAACCACGGGAGGGTGAGGGGAGAGGTTTTCAGGTGGTTGCGATCTGCAACCTCACCGCGAGATGCCACTAAATCGTACACGCTAGTCCTTTAATTGTGTAAACGAATGAAGTCAGACATTTTTTTAGGGGTATTTATTTTCCGAATAAAAAAACAAGCAGTTGCGTGCATGCGTTAATTCAGAATATGGACATTAAGGACGCTGCCCGTCCCCAGTGGCAACAAAGGTAAATATGTCCGCAGAGAATGCCGCATTGGCTACTTCCTGGGTTTTGAAGGTGATCTTTGGCTCTAGTAAAGAAAACAGAGGCTCAGAGTTGTTCCTCGAGGTTGAAAGCCTTTATTGTCGAGCACCCGCCTGCACCCTGACGAAAGCAAGGCATGGTGCGAGTCGCTGATCCCTGCACATACCGTGAAGACCACCCCCCACCCCCCCATACGTACCGCACGGTCACACCAGCATTTGTGACAGTGATATTTTCCACACGTTTCATTTCACTGCAATGCCATCCTTGGGATCAGGGGATTCGCTTCGGGCAGCAAAGTAAAGTCGCAGAGAATTTGTGTTGTGGCCAGTAGCACGGAGGCTTTGGCTGCGTTGCCCTTTTAACTGGCGGTCTGTTGGCGCTACGAAAGAGGCAGAACCGACCACGTTGATCTTGTTTCACAAGATAGATGCAGTGTTTGGTGACGTCGCGGCTTGTCGACTAATCGACTGTAATTCTTGTTAGTCGTCGACCACTAAAACCAAATGAAAATGCCCGGCCCTACTTGTGGCCTTAGAGTGCATAGCTAATTTGCAAAGATATGCAAAGGAATCTCGCACAGCAAATGTCTGGTGTGACTGTATCTGGTTGTTTGTATTTGCATAGCTGTGTTAGTCCATAGTTGATAGTATTGATAGATGCTGTTTGAGTATTTAACCTCCCATTTATATTGTACGACAAGGGGCCATAAAACCTACTGACACCTCATGTCCTATGGGAGTGTGGATGAAAGACGAGGAGGTGACGCCCCCGAACTGACACCCTGTATTGATATGTTTGTGTACTTTGATGGGCGTGTATATTTATGTGCTGAATTTAAGTTGATTTGTCCTTGGGGATCGATGAATGAGGCGTCAATCAATTTCTCAATCGAGATCTTAGGCCGAGGTTCAGCTGCACTTTGTTCCATTGACGGTTGCATTTCAAAACTAGTCTAGT
>NC_137190.1:5796884-5801884 GCF_960531495.2 Zeus faber | reverse complement strand
GTGTTTCTGTCGTGTTCGCGAAAGCGAAGCCCAGGACAGAAGGCGCGCCCGGTCCCACGCGCGGGAGTATCTCTCGCTGCTCCCTCTCTTTCTTTTTCTGTCTCTCCGTCTCCCTGTCTCTCTCCCTCCGTTTTTTGGAAAGCGTGGGCATAAGGCGTCAGTTTAATGCGAACAGACACGGCATTTGGGAAAAAAAAAAAAAAAAACATGGCCGATGCCACAGCGCTCAGAGACTGGGGCTGCGACGGGTGGGGGGCAGACATGGAAGGGAATGCCTCTGGGTGCCACTCACGGCCCCCAGGATAAGGAAGAAAGGACGGTGGAAGGATGAAGTGTTCGTGTCATTCTGAAATGCTAACTTACAGCTGCACTACGTCACCCGGCAAGAGGGATCGCCGGCCGGTGCTTTCATCCCCGCGCTGCTGTGAAGCGGTGGAGGAGACACCTCCGAGGAAGTGAAACTGAAACCGAAGTCGTCTTAGGCCACAGGAGGAGAAGGAAAAAAAAACCTCCAACGAAAGTATATTCCAGCCAGGGACCCGGCACATCCCCCCGCCCCCGGCTGAAACCCCCGCCCAAACGAGCTTCTAGCAGCAGAACCTGCTGTTGAGCCGTGGATGGACGGGGTCTTCTTGTTTATACACGCATTTGTTATATTTGTATTTGGAAGAATATGCTGCGTCTTCGTTCAAGGGCGGCCTCTTGTCGGTTTCCTTCCCTGAAGTGGGAGGGACAAGCTGCGAGAGGAAAAAAAAAAACAGTGGGAACCACAGCATTATTATTCAAACTGGCTTCGTGCCGCGCAGGGAATATCAGGGGTAACCCTCCGCTGCCTCCTCTGACCCCGCGGTGACCAGTACGGCCACGGCCCCCCCGGGGGCTGGACGTCGGGCGTTTCGTTCTGAGCTTATATTCACCTCTCTCATTGCAACGTCAGGTGATGTGCGCCGTCCGTTCTCCCGAACGCAATTTCCTCTCCACGCCAGTGTTTTCTACAGCGAGCACGATTGTTAAAGGTGCAATGCAACACTGTGGCACAGCTGTCGCAAAGACATAGCGCTCTGTCCGAAATTATCAACACCACTTTGGGAATAAGAACGGAGCGTGTTCACTGAAGAGGTCAATTGAAACTGTCACAATTTTAATTGAATTGAGTTGCATTTATGCAGAGACGCCGCATTAAGTGTTTCAACTCGTAGCTGCGATACGTCAACGTCGCTGACATATTGGAACGGACAAGACTGGCCCCGCTAACCAATACAGTGAAACAGGGGAGCTGCGTTTTTTCTGGATAAAAATCACTATAACAACCGATTTCAATCAGCCGCTTTTATAGTCCAGGATTTATGATCTATGATCGATTGCTCCACTGTCCACCATCTCCACTGATGGTCACACATTGATTGACGCACTTTCTGTGACTCACTGCTGTAAATCAATCATTTTCCCGGGAGGATGCAGAGAGAAAGTGAGGCTTATAGGGAACCCATTTTAAAAAATATTGTCTATTGCTCCTTTAATCTTTTTATATAAAACCCAAAATAAAATCTCAGGGTTTCCACTTAGGTCTTAGAATATCTGGAATATAAGAGAATTTGAAAACCCAATTTAAGACAGGTAAAGGACTTATTACTTGAATTTCCCCTTTGGGAGATCATTAAAGTACTATTTACTATTTTACTTATTAGTCTAGTTTTTTTTACCCGGGTGATAGAATATCATGCGAATTATTGTTTTTGCTGAGAGTAGCTACATCTTATCTTACCATCTGATTAATTGCACGCTGTTTGTATACTTTATTAGTCCCTCGGAAATTAATTCTCTGCATATGACCCAACCAAGTATCCTACTTATCTCGGAACAGTTGCCGGGGTTGGGAATCCGACCAATGATTTCAGATGCGGAGGAACAGTTTGATGTGCGGCCCTGTCGTGGAACACCGGTGTCTGCAAATTGATGCGAGCAGAGATATAGTAGGTAACCAGCGAAGAGCCCAAAAAAGAGGGGGGTAGACGTGGCAGCAGTTCAGTTGGCACTCCAGCATTGGTGCTGGAGCATTGGAAGGTCCGTGCTGATAAGACACTTACTAAAACGCTAAGTCGGGAATTTTTACACTGCATTATGGGCCAGAACCCTGATGTAACGGCCTGAAACGAGCGACAGACTGTGGTAGGACAACAGGAGAGGGACGGACTGCACACGTTGAGGCAGAAGAGCCATAAATGCTGTATAAACAGGTGTTTAATATCCAGGACGCACGCCTCTCCTCACGCAGGTCGGGTTTGAGCCCGACTTAACCAGTTTACATTGGAGCCGGCGTCGCTCCCCGCCCTCTCCCGATCCATCGGATACGCACACTTACCCAATCCCTTCCCCTGCCTCATTAAAACTTCCTTCAGTTTGACACCAATCAATAAAGCGGCCGCTTAATGACGATGCAGGGCCTCGCCGTGACCACTGGATTCGATCCCCTCCAAGTAGCCGGTAAGAAACAGGCTTCCAGAGCTGGCGTGGGTGGTCGCCGGGAAAGAATATTTGCATCAATCCATCTGCTCTGTGAAACATTCAAATATCGAGCGGGGAGAGCATGAGTCCGGTCGATGACGGAGCTCTATTCTCCTGGAAGAAAAATGGAACCTTTATTACGGAGCATTGATTCCTATTTTGTATTATTATTATTTTTTTTTTAGACAAAACGCCCCAGAGTGTGGCAGAGCTGGAGTCTGTCTTCTGAATGTAACGTGTTGAAATCAGTCAGCGTCAGAGGACTGGCCCTGCCTTCAACAGGACGGCCATCTTAAAAGAATCCGTCACCGTTTGCTGGTACCTTGAGGTGTTAGAACTGCTCGGCCATTACAACTTGGGCTCAGATCCTAATAAGAAGCACTACTTGCCAGTGATTCCTCTACTCCCCATCCAGCCATTCCCCAAAGCCAACATCTTTTTTTATTATTTTTTTTTAATGGTGGCATAAAGGAAATAAAAAGCACCCAGGGTCTCATTTGAGGCAAACCTGGACTACCTCAGCCCTGCCAAGGTGACGAGCGTCCCCGTCCGAGAGAGGCCGTTGCCCCCACAGCGGTGGCAGTGGGTGACCTGGGTGTTGGCATGGTGGAAACTCTCTGGGCCAGCAGAGAAGATGCTCCTCGCCACAATATTGGAAACATGTCAAGTGGAGCAGAGGCCCCCATCCACATTTCTGCTGTCCAAGCAAAGGGAGGGATTTGGAGGCTGCGGTGGTGGTGGTGGTGGTGGTAGTGGTGGTGGTGGTGGTGGTGCGTGCGGGCAGAGGGGTGGTGTCTGCTCCACTCTGAAGGCTGCTTAAGCGTCAGACAGGCACACACCACGCCCGTGTGTTTGCACTTTAGGAGCAAGATAACGGAGCTCCATTATCCCATTACAAATCCTAAAGAACAATGGAAGAAATGTGTCTGTCTGTCAGTCTGTCGGTCTGTCTGTCTGCACGCGTGTATGCGGTAAACTATGAACACTTGTACGATGTGCATGCATGGGTGTGTGTGTTTGCGTGAGTGTGTTAATGGACAGACTGCACGCGCTGAGTTCTCGTCCTGTCAGCTTGTCCCTGCAGAGTATATTATGGGACTGATTGTGAACAATGACATTCAAGCTCAAACTTTGGTGTGTGTGTGTGTGTGTGTGTGTGTGTGTGTGTGTGTGTGTGTGTGTGTGTGTGTGTGTGTGTGTGTGTGTGTGTGTGTGTGTGTGTGTGTGTGTGTGTGTGTGTGTGTGCGCGTTTCAGAAAGCCGACGACCGGGAGAAGAGACAAGAAGCCCATCGCTTCCATTTTGACGCCATGTGAAGGAAGAACTGCACCGTGGGAGAGCTTCTTTGGCATATCCAATTTACCCAGTTTGCCCTCATCCCACCCTCACATCCCTCCATCGCTCCCACTCCCTTCATCGCCCTCAATACCACACACACACACACACACACACACGCACGCAAAACAAGTTTGTTTTCCTCTCAATTTCATTTCAAGGGGCCAATGAATGGGTCTTGCTTTTGCCCCAAAATATTTCTCATTCAAATTGTATTTTATTTATTTTTTTGGTCCGAGAGGAGCAGCTGAAATGTTAATGTTTCCATTTCCGCTTTATTCATTTCACTGTTTGAAAGGACCGACACGCTGCAACGCGACCGTGGAGACCGGCAGTGAAGCGGTTTTGCAGATATCACTCAGAGGCTTGTTAAAACAGGAGCGTCTGAGGAGCGGATGTAGTCCACATTAGGAGTACGAGACGCCCGGTTGTTACGTCTCCATGAAGACGCCGGCGGCTCCCGTCGGAGCGACGCTGGCGGATCTTCACATTTGGCAAATGGAAGGGAAAGTGCCGTCGGTACAAAGTGGTGCAATATTTAATGTTACTGTACTTGAACTCCTCGTGCATTTCTACTGTCCCAACGCCTTCTCTTCCCCCCCTACCGACTGGTCATTCCATAAACTATTTAAGGTTTTAATTTTTTTTTAATCATTGTTTCTCTTACAGCATGGGATCCCGCCGTTGTAGGGCGAGAAATAAATAAAGAGATCGGCCCCAGGCTTGCAACTGCAGCAAAACTGCTGGTTGAAAAAAAAAATAAAAAATAAATCAAAATAGAAACAGGAAGCAGCAGAAACAACCCCACTTGGTGAATATTCTTGAGAAAGTCGTATTATCAGGAGATAAAGGGAGAACGGGAGTCTCCAGCCACTTGGCTCCAAAAAAAAGGTGCAGGATCCTCCGTTTGTTTGTCTGGTAACGTGGCTGCTTCGAGGCTAACCTGAACGCTCAAAAAAAAAAAAAATGTAAAAGCGCTTTCCTCACACGCAATCCCCTCGACTCGTCGCTGTGAGACGTAGGGTTTCTCTCTTTTCCGCCGCCCGGAGCCCCTGCTCTGCTGTGCGCTGTTTGCAGATGTGATTTTTTTTTGAAGAAAAAGAAGAAGAAGAAGAAGAAGAAGAAGAAAAGAATGTACTCGTGGTTTTTTGTTTTTTTTTG